>NW_025853164.1:41021-54141 GCF_002878395.1 Capsicum annuum | reverse complement strand
TTTCAGTTAGTTTTTAGTTTTACGGAGTTAGTTGGAGACATGTTCCTTCAACTCCTTATTCAGACAGTTTAGAGGCTTTCTAGACTATAGCATGTGAGACAGTTATTTCAGATTTGTTTTGGTATTGTTATACTATTTTCAGATATTGTCATATCAGATATTTATTCAGATTTGAAACTTATGGCCATTCAGTACATATTTCGGCATTTTCATGTTATATTATGCAGTATACAGATACAGATATCAGTCATGGGTTAGCTTGTGACCCTTTGGGGTCATGAGCACTGTGTCGCATCCCAGTTCAGAAAATTGGGGCATTACACACGGCTTCACTAGACATTGAGTTTCAACAACACAATGATAATAAGATTACAAAAGATAGAAACTTGACACACAATAATCCATGATCTAAGAATATATATCTTAATCGGTATGAATAAAAATCTGATTCAAACACTCTCCCCATAAACTACCTTACAATCCACACATAATACTAGCTACCACATGAGTCTATCACTATAAAGGGGTAAATAATCCTCAAACATCGGTTATTCAACTAAAATATTTATTTACACAAAAGTCATCCTCACTATGACTTCTAACCTTGTGACTTCACATCATCAACTTTTTGGTCCAACATCACTACCAATAGGTCATGACACCGACACTTTAACTTATACTACTACTCTGGAGGAAATACGGTTCCAACATTCTACTACACACCGCAGGCTGAAAAGCATGATTTCATCAAAATCAAAGTTCACACTAGAATCAATACACCCTAAAGCACTAATGGACTCTTCACGAGTCCTTGTACAATTTCAAAATCTTATATGGCTCAATCAGAAAGGACCATACCATTTAAATTCTAAACTTCTACACTTGATTCACCTCAATAATGAGACATATCTGAGCACATCAAATTGAGAAAAGAATTGGGATAACTTTACTTTCATATGGGCGACACCATAGCACAAATTAGAGTATAAAAAAGGAACATTCTGACTCCATAGCACGAACTAGAACATGAAGAAAGGGAGACATTCCTAAACGCCTTGTAGCCTCCTGCTTATAAGTGTGGCGCTCTACACACCTATAAATAAGACTGTACCCAATGTAATTTTGCAGACACCCTGGGACCATAAACCGTGCTTTGATACCAAGTTTGTCACGACCCAAACTGCGGCCTGGCCATGATGGACATCCCAAACTATGAAGGCCCAGAACACCCTTCTCTATCTGGTAATCATGCACAACATTCATATAATAAAAAAAATACAAAAATATAATCGAATACAAAAACATGGTCACACTCTGAATTTAATTTAACAATGAAGGATAAAACCCCAATATCAATAAAACAACATCTGAACCAGTCTACAAAATCTCTACTACATCTGAAAATAACAACTATTTGAAAACTGGGACAAGGCCCCTAATAGACCAAAACCATAATAGGTAACATAATCTGAAAGACATAAGCCTTTTGAAATAAAGAAGGCTCACCAACTGCACACATCACTGTTGTCTGAAAACTCTGTGGCTTAGCAGGACCTCTGAACTGAACTTTAGACCTGGGAGGTAGGGGGATCAATACAAATGTACTGGTATGCATAGCCAATCCAAAATAATAATTTGTATTCAACATATATGAGAACAATTTAAAACAGTTCATAAACATATCATATAGTAAGAAATCTCATGGGCATTTTTGATAGACTGTAAAATCATTTGAACTCTGTGACACTCTTTGTTTTAATTCTGTACTGGGTGGTATACCCTAGAATTCTGTAATTTCATGGGCTATATGGAATCTTCCACTAACTCAGCAGCCAAGCCCCCAACCCAAGTGAGCCGCAAGGGTCGTAGTCTCTAAATCTAATATGCCACACGACTGTCGCCAGCGTACAATAATAATCTACTCATATTGGCAAATACTATTTTAGGCTAAGAGTTACTTGAACTCAAGCCTTCTTCAGATAACCACCTAACCCTCTTTATGCCCATTTTTAACTCTTTAAAACATGCATTCTCTGAAAACATATTCTGAAAACATACTCTGTTATGGCATACATACTTATGATATCGTCATACCATTGACTTGAAAGTCACATCTCTGAGCCATTATTAGCATATTAGAATCTCTATTTCCAAAACATAAATTTGGGACCACCATACCAATAAATCAGTTCGAAGCACCCTTTCCTTAAATACTCATGTAAACACATGTATGCAACTCTCTTTGACAACATTTCAAATGATAGAAGGTGGTCATGTCAAAATTCTTAATCTTATGAAAATCTTTCTCTCTTTAACAAAACATATTTATATCAAGAAACTCCCAATCAAAATCTCTAAATCATGCTCAAAATACTGTGGTATTTGAGTAAACTATTTTCAAGCCATAAATCATACATATCAAATCATTCACAATAAGATCACAAATTTAAAGTCACCACAAGAGAGGGATTTCATAATTTATGCTCTCAAACAATCTTCAAATCTGAATTTTTCATACATATACATGCAAATCAATTTAAGGGGAAAGGCCTAAGGGCCAAAGCAACAATATATTTGAACATTTATATTGCATAATAAAATCATGTATTTCAAAACCCCTTTCTAAAATCATGCTTGAAAATCTTTAAATCATGTTCTAGTGTTTTCAAGCCCATGTAGTTTTTAGGATAAACCCCACGTACCTCAAATTAATTAGTTTAAAGAGAAGAACTCGAATCTCGATTCGTTCCTTAGAAATCTTGAACTTAAGGCTTGATTTTCTTGAATTTCTTGTTCTTGGAGAAAACCCTAGTTTGATCTTATTTTGAGAGTGAAGAGAAAGTTTTTGATGTTGTAAAACTAATAGTGATTGGTTAATAATGCTTAAGGTTTTTGGAGTGAGGAAAAGACCAAAATACCCCTAAGGAATCCAAAAAAATCCCATAATAGCATCAGTTGACGACCAGGGTTGACGGGCCATCACTCAGGTGATAAGTCATCACTTTTGGGTTGGTTTTCACTGATCAATGCCTCAGGCTGATGACTAGGTTTGATGGGCCATCACACAGCTGATAAGTCGTCAGCCTTGTCATCACGTTTTGGCAGACAGATACTTCGAAGTAAAATAAGCATAACTTTGTACTTCAATATTGGATTTTGGCAAAATGGGTGGTGCTGGAAAGAGTACTCAAAGACCTTTTATTTGATATATAGTAGGCCCCCCAGTTCATCATATATAAGGAGTTATGGTCGATTTAATTTGATCAAAGTTTTGATGCTAACTAAAACTTGAACGATAAGAAAGCTTTCAACTTGTCCTTGAGTTAAGGGACCTCTATGATCTCGACTCATGCCCAACTAGATTCACACACTACATAAATGATTAACACACTATATTTTCATTGGATTTATGGCTTTTGGATTATCTACGCATAGAAATGACAGTTTTTATTCTAGCCCAAAATGCGGTGTGTTACACATAGAGGGACCCACGATGGAATTCATTTAATATACGCACACACACTCTCATATAGAAAAAGGGAACACTCATCACGAAGGAGGTCATCTTCTTTACCAAAAAATTCACATCACAAATCACAGTGGGATCCACCATGAAAAGAGAAGACAAGGCACACACAGAAGCTCCATTTTCATTTATCACTATAATATACACACACTCTCACATATACACGATGACTAAAAATGCACACTACACATGAGAAAAGGGAAAGTTTTTGATTGAATCCACACGCAGAAACACGAGAGAGAGAGAGAGTAAAATCGCGAGGTTCAAGAATAGAAACGGTGCGAAATTAGAAGGAGAGTAAAGAGCCAACTAGCATCGAAGATTTTCGATGATGATGTCACCAAAATCTTCTATTACACATCAGCTAAACCACCACCGACCCAAAAATCGTCCTTCTTGCCATTAAAAATCAGAACCAGTAACTGAAATTAGCTGAAATCAATATTTAGTTTGATTCCGTTGAGATTCGGGTTGACATTGGTGGGATTTCGATGTAGTTTTTTCCTTGGCTTTTCAAAATTTTTGTCTCGGTTGAGTTAATATTTCTTCTTTAATTCTGTTTGGGGTCGATTGTAGATTCAAATTTATTTGGAGAATTTGTGATATCGAGGTGGATCTTTGTCGTGGTTGAGGTTTGATTCGATGCTATCGGGAGTCGATTTCTGTATTTTATCAAGAAATATTCTTTGAAAGTTCCGAATTGAGTTCCTTTTCGCATCTCTTTTCTTGACTAATTTTAAGTTTTGATATTTTGTTTGGAGAATTGATAATGCGTGGATCTTGCTTTGTTTGATTTTGTGATGTTTGAATCATGAATATTGGTTGATGTTGAATTCAAATTATGAAAACTAAATCGATAATCTAAGGATTAGTTGATCATTGATTGAGAATTGAAATTGACTTTTTGGGGAGGGGTTGAGATTGACGAAATGAAAGTGGTTTAATTTTGATTCATTATTGTTGATTTAAATCAAAAATTAGAAGGAAAATTTAGAGATTATGATTTTTGTTGAATGTTTGAAGGAGCCTATGAATGGTTCTTTCTACTTTATCACACAAGATTTGAGGATGTATTCATTCATTGGGGAATGCCCCAAGGTTATATTGTATTTATTCACCGAGGAATGCCCCGAAGTATTTTGTACTTGGAGGACGTCTGTGATGAAGGCCCGAGGCATCGGGTAAAGCATTGGAGCATAGTTTAGGATTAGCGTAGGCTTACTTTTAGTACCTTTTTATTTCAGGTTGTAATAATTGGACTAGACACTATATTTTTGGATTTATTTTGTTTGTTTGTTTGATTGATTGATTGTTTTGTGTGTTTTTTGTGTGGTTTATATATTCATTATGTCATATTAACCGATATACTCCACCAAGCAAACGTGGTCAAATCATGGGATCGGGGGGTGCCTAACACCTTCCCCTCGGTCAACAGAATTCCTTAATCGAAATCTCTGTTCGCAGTTTTAAAGAGTCAAATCATTTTGAAAAGGCCAAAGTTGACTTTGTACACCGAATTATGCCAAGTGGCGACTCTAAATTTAATTGAAACAACATGAATCCTTTTTCGAAACAAATCTTCATTTTTTTTACTTAATAATAAAAACCCTTTTCAAACTTTAAAATCCATATATTTTTGGTTAAAAAGGGGGAGTGACAGCAGTAAAACAATGAACTGAAAACTGGTTATTAGATTGACCAGTAGCCTCGTATCCATATCCACCAAATCTTCCATGAGATTGATTATTGGTGAAGGACTGATGTGATCCCTTTGAATTGCCACTATAATTCTCTTTCTTCTTATATTTCCAATCTGTAGGATATCCTATCATCTTCTAACAAGCATCTCTTGTATGTCCACTGAGATGATAGTAATCACACTTCTTTCCTCTATAAAGGAGTTACAATGAGGAATGCATGGTGGTTATTTATAGACTCACATGCTCATCACATGAGCTTCTACAACATTCCTAACTACCTCTAACAACTTGCTCTAACCAACTCAATCCGCAGCCACTTACTCCATTAACCAACTTGGCTAACTAACAAACGGATCAATGAAACAGTAAAAACAATTCTAATGCAACACTGATCCGCTAATTATAAACTTGAGACATATGATTAACTAACTCGATCAACTAATGTGATCAACTAACACATTTTAACCAAAGTAAATACCACTATTACCTTGGTTGTACCGTCAAGTTTCACTTATTATATGTCGTTTACAAATGAACTCCAAGTAGCAAGACCAGAATAATCTAATTCCAAGACTGTCCTCCTTTTATGACAGGTGAAAACCACAAATATCAGAGAAAGTCGAACAGGCTCACATACCTTAAATAATAAGTGTTGCGCTGGTGTAAACCAAAGTTTACTTGGCAGCAGAATCACTGCTGAGCAAGCGATTGTGCTGTCAAGGGAACTACAATTTAGCTCTGCAGGGAAAGAAGATAAATCAGTTGGTTAATAATTAGATATATAGATTTTGTCTATAGATTTTGTCTAATGAGGAAAACTTTACAAGTAAAATAAGAGTGATGAAGTGAGGAGACACTTTCAGTAACTTACCTTTCTCATAGATTGAAGGAAGATTTGCTTTGTCAAAAGCAGGAAATGAGGGAAGCTCAGTAACTGCATATATATCGGGCAATAATGACACAAGATGTTCTGGTGGTCAAAAAACAAAAATCACACCAGATGTTCCGAATAATAACTGAAAATTGATATTCACACAAAGGAAGAAATATGCATGCATTTGTACAAAATGATGAAATAGTGTGTTCTGTCAAGAGTGCAAAAATATTTAAATCTGATACATTAACTTGTTTTGGAAGTACAACAAGAGTTTTTCGTATTAAGAGTACGCTTTTAATTAGCCACCATAAGTGTGAAGAGTTTAAGGCAACTAACATTTCTATCAGCATCTTTGTTATCAGAATTGAGACATTTTCTTGGTTGTCCAGCATCCACGAATATTAAATTTGTTGCTCCCAAAGTTTTTTTGCTACAAGTGCTCTACCCTCCTTACTACTGTTGGACCTGTTTCCTGTAACAATTAGTCAAATTAGTAGTATTAGTTATACAGAATATTTCGAATAAAGAAAATATAAAGCAATAAAGATAACTTTGTCAATGAACAAGGTTTTGGATCGAAAAAATACCTTCAAAAATCATACCACATATTTAGATAGAAGATCAAGGAGAGAAGTGCATAGTTTCTTAATTCAATCAAGCCAAAACTTGATCTTCAAGTTCAACTCTTTTCTCTATCTGCTTCACCTTTTAACACCAAAGTCATCAGTAGAACAGAACAAAAATTACTGGGAAAATGAAAGTCAGCCAAACTATCACCGTAGAAACTAAGTAGCAATTTAGAATACAGACCATAATTCCAATAGATAACAAAAATTGGTGATTGACATCTTCAAAAAATCCGTTGTTGGAGAGAAATGCCGGATTATTTACCACAAGAATTGATGATTGACATCTTCACAAGACTACCTATCAAGTCAATCCTTCGATGCACAAGTGTTTACAAGTCATGGAGCTCTTTTTTTTTCTAGCCGCAATTTCATCTCCACACACCTTAACCGAAGCAAAGATGATTATACCCTAATCCGACCATACACCCCTAAAAATGAAATATAACATTTATGTTGTTACGATGAGAATTTGAATAAATATCCCCCGTTGGACTCGTCATTTAAGTGCAGCAGCGGTAGCAATTCCTTTAATATTGTGGGCAATTGTAATGAGATTTTGTGCTTTGCCGCCGACCTCCAGAACCATTTCTATTTTTGGAACCCATCTATCAGCAAGTGCATAAACCTCCCAGTACCAATTTATACATGTGAGAAATTCGATATCCTTGATTTTATGTTGGGGTTTGGCTTTGTTCCTGTTACTAATGACTACAAGACGGTAAGACTAGTACATACTACTCATCATCCGATGATACCTCATGTTGATCTTTATAAGTTAAGTACTGGTGTTTGGGAAAACATTAGTCATGTCTCTTTGTCTTATCAATTCCATGTCACTACACCACGGGGGTATGTGAATGGAGCTTCCATTGGATTCCTTTAAAATGGAATGAAATATCACTTCAAGGTATGATTGTTTTGTTCAACATGCATGATGAGACATTTTTAGAGATGATAATGCCGAGTAGTTTAACCAATGAGTGACGATCAAACTATGATGAATTGTTCTTCTTTGTGTCAGAGGAATCACTTTGTATGGTTGATAATAATTATGACAAAAGTAAACCTATTGATATTTGAATGATGAGAGAGTATGGTGCACCAGACCCATGGGTTAAACATTTCAACATCAAATATTATCACTTTGTAGGAAATATTCCTCTTCGTGATCACATTTTCTAGACACCTTAAAGTCTAAGTTCTGGTCCAAATGTGATACGGGAATAATCACGGATATGGACTTAGGAGAGTGCGTGTTGGACGATCCTTGGCATGTGCAATTGAAATGTAAAAGAGGCCCAAAATGCACCCAAATCAGCCCATAAATTACACTAGATGGGGTGCCCACTCTTTGAAGGGCCTTTTGGTCATTTTAACTTATATTTTGTAATAGCTATAAAAGGAACATTGTAGGGTTTTAGACTTAGTTTATGAATGAAATTGTAAGTCTTATAAGATAAATAAACACAAGTCCTCTTTCCTTAAGGCACCCAAAACCGAAATTAGGGCTTAGACAAGTGTAAAATCACTTGTGTTTGCATTTGCTTGGAAACATTGATGCTTGGGAGGTGGATTCCGATCTTGTGTATTTGTAAGAGATAGGTTTATTGTTGTGTGTAGTGTTAAGGGTCCAAGATTTACCATTATTGGGTTCTTAATATTATACCTTCATGTGGTCTATCTATCTATCCTTTTTCTTTTGTAATCTTGTATCCGTTTTGTATCTTGTATTGTGAAGTCGTTTTTGTTGTTCTTCTTCTTCTTCTCATTGTTGTTTCATCTTGTGTTGTTAAATTAGTTTGTTATTGGCTGAAAAAGGTGTCAAACACCTAGTTATATTGTCGTTCTTGTATTTCATTCTTGAATCCGAGAGTGGTCTTCAAAAGGGTCCTCGATTCTTTGAATTAGTGGACTATTTTTGGAGTGTGTTTGGACTGTTTTGAGCCAATTCCATGTGTTCCTTGGTTTTCTTGTATCATCTGGTATCAAAGAATGGATTGATATTTTTCCTACAAGATCAATCTTGGGCTTGCTTGTTAGAAAATTAAAAAAAAAAATGTTGAAAAGCTGAAAATTTCAGAAAAATTGTAATCTGTCCATTGTTGTTGTCTTGGCCGAAATTGTGTTCTTGTGGTGTTCTTGGCCGAGATTTATTCTTGAGTCTAGTTCTAGGAGTATTTTACTTGTATTGTGTGTTTGTAGTGTTAGTTTTGTTCCTCACTAACACTTTGAGTCGATCCAAACTTGAGATTGAATTGTTAGTATTGTTGTTGTGAACAAAGTGTGGCCGATTGGATGTTGTTGTTGTTCTAGCCTTGACCGAGTTGAAGGAATTGTGTTGTGGTGGTTTTGTAGATCTTGAAAGGTTGTTGTTTTATTCTTTTTGTTCATCACACCCTTCACCTTTTGTAAAATCGAAAACACAACACAAAGGGGACTTAGTCGATTGTTGTTGCTATCCTTGTGGTCTTAGCCGTGAGATTGTTGACCTTGTTTTGTTGGACTTGTTGTTCTTGGGAGATTGCTGTTGGTTGTTCTTGTTGTGGTTGTTGTGTTCTTGAATTTCTTCACCATATTCATCACCTTGTTAATATTAAAGTGAACTTAGATCTTAAAAAGGTGAAAGACAAGGTGTAGTACTTGTTAAGTCTTGAAAGACCCCCAACCACCAAAAGACTTTACATTACATCTCCACCACTTTTGCATAAAACAAGGGTCCATGTTTTAAGAAAAAGTACAAGTCTAGTCAAAGACTTTTGAGTCTTGAAATTTGAATTCCAAAGACTAGTTTGTATTTCCCTTCATTGAACAATTTTCACCAAAGTAAAAAATTATAGAATTGATCAAGACTTCCAGATTTGGAAAATAAAATTGTTGAGAACCGAGGACAATCATGGACTGCCACATCACCAATTACTGTTCACTGACAAATTTTAAGCTCAAATTGTGATCTTTTAGTTTCATTTTGTGTCTTCAGTTTCGTTTGTTGATTCCCATACTAACTTACAAACTAGTGACCAATTACTAGATTGTGAGTTAGTTCGAAACCGTATTTTTTTTATGTGTGTGTTTACGCTCCTTTGTGTGTTTCATTCTTTTGAGTCGTTGTACATACTTGATTCACCTCTCAACAACTCTCGGAGTACAAGCAAGCTTACAACACTTGTGAGATTGAGTGTGAGAGATCCGAGAGACAAGAAATAAAAGAGAGAGTGAGGATGTTTATGTACAACTAATGTGTTTTCTATTTTGTAGGTAACTCCTTTGTCATAATGGACACCATTTTGGCCCACCTTGATGATATTGCCCGAGAAATAGCTAAGGCAAATGCAGGTCTTGACAAATTGGGCTTGGATATGTCTACTATACTTGAGAGGTTGGATCGAGTGGAGACTCGAAGGAATTCTCATGTTTCTACTCCAAAAGCTTTACCTCAAATGATCAACCCTCCAAGACCACCACTAAATGACATCGACATAAGTCAAGCCAACAAATGTCCTCAAACCTGAGACCTAAATGAGTCACTTTACCCTCAATTCGATGAAGTCCAACAAGAGGGACCTAGAAGCCAATTTCCTCCCAGCCAAGCTCTACAACCGAAGCCCCCCTTACCAAATCATTCCTCTCAATCGAAACTCCACTTCATCATAACCGATATATCCATGTAGAGGAGTATGGTAGAAAAAAACATGAAGGATATAGAGACTACTACAATACTTGTATGATGGTAGGAGACTTGTTTCGGATGAGATTGAAGACAAGGATCAAGATGGAGAGGAAGCCGAGGTTCAAAATGAAGATGTTGGCCGAGACTTATTGTTATTGAGCCCTCGGATTCTTCATGATTTTGTGGACTGTTTTGACTTGTTTTTGTGACTTGTTTGCGGATTTTTTTGAGTAGGTTTCCTTTGAAGTGACCAATTGAACGAGGTGAAGCCGTGAATTTGTGGACAAATTCCTCTCAAGATGGAGAGGATGATACTGGAATAATCACGGATATGGACTTAGGAGAGTGCGTGTTGGACCCGAGCCTTGGCATGTGCAATTGAAGCGTAAAAGAGGCCCAAAATGCACCCAAATCAGCCCATAAATTACACTAGAAGGGTGTCCACTCTTTGAAGGGTCTTTTGGTCATTTTAACTTATATTTTTTAATAGCTATAAAAGGAACATTGTAGGGTTTTAGACTTAGTTTATGAATGAAATTGTAAGTCTTACAATACAAAGAAACACAAGTCCTCTTTCCTTGAGGCACCCAAAACCGAAATTAGGGCTTAGACAAGTGTAAAATCACTTGTGTTTGCATTTGCTTGGAAACATTGATGCTTAGGAGGTGGATTCCGATCTTGTGTATTTGTAAGAGATAGGTTTATTGTTGTGTGTAGTGTTAAGGGTCTAAGAGTTACCATTATTGGGTTCTTAATATTATATCTTCATGTGGTCTATCTATCTATCCTTTTTCTTTTGTAATTTTGTATCCGTTTTGTATTTTGTATTGTGAAGCCGTTTTTGTTGTTCTTCTTCTTCTTCTCATTGTTGTTTCATCTTGTGTTGTAAACTTATTTTGTTATTGGCTGCAAAAGGTGTCAAACACCTAGTTATATTGTCGTTCTTGTATTTCATTCTTGAATCCGAGAGTGGTCTTCAAAAGGGTCCTCAATTCTTTGAATTAGTGGACTATTTTTGGAGTGTGTTTGGACTATTTTGAGCCAATTCCGTGTGTTCCTTGGTTTTCTTGTTTCAAAATGAGCTTGAGATTGCTAATGACTTCGTAAGGCCAATGGATATAAGGAAAAATGGTGAAATCTTATGGGAAGCAAATCATAGAAAAAGACTATTGGTTTCCGTTGGCGATGTAGTTGAAAAGTCTAAAGATACACCTTGGTAAATCTACAAGTGATTGGTATCACAATCCTCATTATGTTACTTTTTACAAAAAGAGTCTTGTTTTACCTGATAAATGGAAAAATAATTGTGTTGGAGATGCTTGTGGTAAGTCATCCGATTTATGGAAAAGAGAGCCCAAAGTTGAGAGACAAAGGCTCTTAAGGGCAAAAACTACAAGTAGAATGTGAGTTGCAACTCTTATGCACATGAGTGAATTGTTGTACGTGTCAAAAATGAAAGGGAAATGGTTGTGGGAGAATGGAAGGAAGAGCAGGCAAGTCAAATAACCTTCATTGTCCAATTGGTTAGATATGTTGCACTTGATATATTGCCCGTGACTGTTTTGGCTTTTGGCATATGCATGACAAAGTTAATCTTTTAAGTTGTTGGATTAGGCAATTGTTGGATCTGTGGTTACAGGGAAGGAAGAAGGATCACAAGGGATCTCAAGATAATCTAGAAGATTGTCCCAGAATGTACTGTCTTGAGTCTTTTGGAATAATTACAGCTATGCTAAGGGAGCAACCCAAGAAAGAAACACAATGATATCCTCTAACAAATCAAAAATGTTTCAGAAAATAGATGGTGCGAAAGTTTTCCAGTATACTAAAGAAATCCAAGGCGCCAAGACTGAAGAAAACAGCAACGCACTACCCAATCATTCCTGGCTATATGATCAACAAGTTGTAAACAAACGAGAAACTCTGACAAGGCATATGAAGAAACTAACTAATGTTCAATGACGTGATTTTTGGCATTACCACTGAGGGTAGACATATTTAACTGGAAGCAGTAGGTCATATTTCCTCTGTGGGGTGTATACCCGCTGGGTTGCTGCCCAGAGGAAAAATCCCGACTGCTGGGAAAAGCTTGGTATACTGTCTTCCCTTTATCATTAGGCGGTATAGTTGCACTGCAATTATTCCACCAGTACGAGTCATTTTTCAATTCTAATCCTCGATAGATAAAAAAAAACCATACAAACCTTAGAAGTATCATGCACCAAACATCCACTACCTAGAGAGTGATTACGACAAGACTTGACAGCATGTCTTTAAATCAAACAGTTTCAATATCCTAGAGTATTAAACGTGCTATACACTTCTGACTCATGGAATCTTTACTATCCAATGAATCAAAGGAGGTCTACCATGTCCATTTCTGAGCCCTGCAATACAATGTAATGTTTGCATGAAATCTAGAAGACAGTAAGCAAAAATAAGTTCGCATATGCCTAAGGGATCAACACCTAAACTTCAATGAACTAACTTCAATCAAAAACTTTCTAGGCTAAAGAACTTCAAGAATAACTTGCACAAATAAAATTTGTAAGTTTGTGGTTGTTTGACATATAGAATATGCAGAACTTAAGTAATCAAGCCCACAATTAAGTTTGTCCTGCATTTGCCAAAAGCTAAAATAAACCCACGAGCAATAGATCAAGTGCTACATATTGAACTAATTGGACAATGAAGGCTTTTTGACTTGCATGCTCTTCCTTC
>NW_025853164.1:9545-38021 GCF_002878395.1 Capsicum annuum | reverse complement strand
ACTTTCAAAACGAGTTAACATATCAGATTTAATTATTTTTGCACGCTCTGATACCATTTGTAGGGGGGTGCGCAGATTTAATAGGTATGCGCGGATTTAATAGGTAAAATAGATTCACTAGATCTTACTACTATCGTGCCTCTTTCCTCTAACATTTAGTCAAATAAGTAAAATTAGTTATACGGAATATTTCAGATAAATAAAATATAAAGCAATAAAGATAACTCTGTAAGTGAACAAGGTTTTCGATCAAAAAGATACCTTCAAAAGACAAAAATCATGCCACATATTTAGATAGAAGAACAAGGAGAGAAGTGCACAGTTTCTGCATTCACTCAAGCCAAAGCTTGATCAAGACTTTCACCAAAAATTGGCAGTTGACTTCTTCAACAAATCCGTTGTCGGAGAGAAATTTCAGATTATTTTCCACAAGAATTGATGATTGACATCTTCATAAGACTACCAATCAAGCCAATCCTTCGAGGCACAAGTGTTTGTAAGTCATGGTGCTCTTTTTTTTCCCATCCACAATGTCATCTCCACACACCTTACCCGAAACAAAGACAATCACACCCTAATCCGACCATACTGTTAGAAATCAGGAAAAAAAAAACCACTAGCAGAAAGAAAATAAGAACACACAGATTTACGTGGAAATGCCTGCGGGAAAAATCACGGGTAGAGGAAGAGGGATTTCACTATGAAAGGAGAGGAATACAATGTGGAGCGACATAATTTTCTGAATGCACAAAACAACCCACTAAATGCACTTATCTAATGTGTGCATACAAATAAGTCATAGGCCCAAAAACATAAAGGTCCACCCCAGACCCCATTGAAAATCTCGCACTGCAAAACTTTCAAGGCCAAACCAAAAAAATTTAGGTCACAACTCTAACACATACTCTGTGAACCCTAAAAATGAAGACAATGAGAATTTGAATCAATATGTCCTGTTTGATTTGGCATTTAAGTGCAGCAGTGGTAGCAATGCCTTTAACATTGTGGGAAATTGTAATGGGGTTTTGTGCCTTGCCGCCTACCTTCGAAACTATTTCTATTTTTGGAACCCATTGTCAGCAAGTTCGCAAAACCTCCTAGTACCAATTTATACGGGTGAGAAATTTGATATCTTTGATTTTAATTTGGGATTTGGCTTTGTTCCTGTTACTAGTGACTACAAGATGGTAAGAGTAGTACACACTAATCTTTATCTGACTCCACAACATGTTAATTTTACAAGGACAAGCATTTGGAATGACATTAGTCATGTCTCTTTGTCTTATCTATTCCATGACACTACACCTCAAGCGTATGTGAATGGAGCTTCCCATTGGACTGCTCTCAAATGAAATGAAATATCACTTTGGAGCATGATTGTTTTGTTCAACATGCATGATGAGACATTCTCAGAGATGATATTGCCGACTAGTTTAATCAATGAATCACGATCAAACTATGATGAATTGTTCCTCTTTGTGTCAGAGGAATCACTTTGTATGGTTGATAATAACTATGAAAAAATTAAACCTATTGGTATTTGGATGATGATATATTATGGTGCACCAGACTCATGGGTGAAATAGGTCAGCATCAAATATTATCACTTTGTACGAAATATGCCTTTTTGTGATCACATTTTTTGGACACCTTATAGTGTAAGATTTGATCCAAATGAGTTTGATATTGCTAATGACTTCATGATGCCAATGCATATACTGAAAAATGGTGAAATATTATTGATACGGGTGTCACGGGCTCGAGACCATTTACTAGAAGCCAAGCTCAGGAACTACAAGGACTTCAAGGTGCGTTTATAAAAATGGACGTAGTTGAGCTTGTTGCGAACTCGCCCAAGGGAGTGTATGCCTTGACATGTGAGGGCTGACCTTAGGTGTTCAAAATACACCCAAAGGCTGCCCCAAAACACTCTACACCCACCACCCCTTCATTAAGGGTAAAGGGGTCCTTTTGCCAATCTTTTGCAATAGACTATTTAAAGTGTGTCCTTTAGTCTTGTTCCTTAGTTAGCTTATTCTTGAAATCACTTGTAATATAACATCACTTTCCTCTCAAGAAGAGAGCAGACCACCAAACATTTGAACATCATAAGTGAAAGGTTCCACTTGTGTTGTGAAATGGCTAGAAACGTAAGTGCTTGAGTGAACCGAGTTCCTCTTGTGTTCACGTAAGAACTTGGTGCTTTTTAATGTGATTTGTAGAGGTTTTAGAGTTTGATACACTCTTTAGTTTCTACATTTTGTATTCTCCTTGTGTCAAGTTACCTATCTTTTATCATTTTTCATTTGTGTTTGATTCTAATGTCGTCTTGTTGTTGCAGGTTTAGGCGTGTTGTTGTAGTTTGTTTGCGGACTGTTTTGGTGTTGTAGATACCGTTTGGTATCATTTGATATCAAAGCAAAGTCTGTTCATGTTATTACACCACCAATTTTGGGTTGTTCTAGTTGAAACTCATAAAAGAAAAGAAAAAAAGGTGTTGACGGGTGACTTGTGTTTGGCTGAGAAGTTGTCTAGATTTAGGGTTTTTTTTTTTTTGCTTGTCTTAGTGGTTTCGTGTGTTAGCTTGTTATTCCACTAGCACATTTTAGTTTATGGTCCAAGATTTAATTTTTTGTTAAGTGTGGTTGAAGGGTTGGACGAGTAGATATTGTTGTTGTTCAAAGTGTTCTTGTTGTTGTTCAGATTGTTCTTGAGATAAATGTTGGACAAAAGGCTTGTTTGATTTAAAAAAGGGGATGAGAGAGGCAAAGTCTTGTGTTTGTGTTGGAATTAATTTCAATACAACACCATAGAGGCAAGTAAACAAAATACCTCCCAAAAGCTTACTTACCAAAAGAGTGTCAAGCCTTTTTTTCAAAAAAAAAAAACAAAAGAGGAAAGGGACAAAGCCAAAGCAAAAAGGTGTTTCGCCATTTTGGTGCAAGTTGGTGAAAAGTTGATTGACACCTTCGATCTTTGGAAAGAGAGTCCAAAGACTTGCTTTGTTACTCGAAAACCAAAAATTCATCACCAACAAACAAGATTAAACAACTTAAGTCTGGAAAACATCATACTCCACTTCAACAACAATATCAACGACCAAAGAAGAAAAAACAATTGTGGGACCGCCAACAACCCGAAAACTCAAGTTCTTGGACATTCATAGTTTTTTTCCTTGTCTCTACTAGTTTCTTTCTATTTACTCCTACACTAGTTGGCAACTAAGTAACAACCTACTAAGTTGTGAACTAGTTTTCTAGTACATCTTTCGTGTTAACATTCCTTGTGGTGCTTTGCTCGTTTATAATTCATAGTTGTTATTAGTTCTAGTGTGTACAAAACTTCCTTAAGTCTTCCAAACCAAAATCCATTCTAACTCAAGAGTAGATTTATTCCCAAGTACTCACAAGTTGATAGCCGTCTTACAACACTTAAAGGTCTATATGAGGGAGCCGAGTGAAAAGAGTGAGTGAGAGTATTTTGAACTAACGTTTGCTCGTTTTATAGGTACATTTCCAAATGGAATCACCACAAATGGAACCCAAAACTTCCAATGCACAAACCGTGGACCATAATATTATGAATGCTCTTGTAGCTATCCTTGAGTCCTTGTCTCGGGACATGGCTAGAATGAATGCTACGGTTGAGAAGATAGGAGTGGAAATGTCCTCTATTAGTGGGTGTGTAAAGAGGATGGAAAGCCAACGGAATTCTCGACCCTCAACTCCTCAAAATACATCCCCAACCATTACCCCCGACTCTATGCACCAAATAATGTATCTACCAAATGTCATACCTCAAACTAACTATTACTCACAAGGTCGAGGCCTTGATGGACCTAGCCATTCCCCACATCACCAAGTCCCACATGAAGGACTTGGAACCCAAATGCCACCCTTAAATCCGAATCATCCAAACCAAAATCCTCCATTCCAAAGACCTCCTCTACTAAATGCCAATCCACTTTACCAAATTCCAAATATCAAAAACCCATCAATGCAAAAAGAGGGATATGTGAGGGAGAACAGAAGAGAATGGTATGGAATGTATGATGATCTTTATTTGATAGAAGATGGGATGATAGGTAGAAGGTTAGAACCAAGAGAAAACTGAGGGCTTGATGGTAGGGGCGGGCCAAGGTGTTCGGGAAAGAGATGTTGGTCTTAACACTATCAAAATGGGACTTTCGATCTTTAGGGTGGAAAGTAATCCCGAAGATTTTCTTGCATGGGAATCCGTATGTGAGAGAGTCTTTCAAGTGAACGATCTCACAAAAGAGAAGAAGAGTTGCTACGTCATTGCTCATTTTGAGGGATATGCGACCACATAGTGGGAGTATGTCAAACATTTTGGCGACGTATTGATTAAGGGGAAATCCCTTCCTTGGTTTCGGTTAAAATATCTTATGAGGCAAAAGTACCTTCCCGAAATCTATCAACATTAACTCCTTGCAAAATTGTTCAACTTGAAGCAAGGAAGCAAAGGTGTGGCTGCCTTCTATGATGAGTTTCAACAACTCATCTCGAAACTTGATCATAGAGAAGAACAAGTGAACCACGATATCATCCGGTTCAAAGTCGGCCTAAACAATGAAATATCTACGCATATGACACTTCATAAGTTTGAAACTATTAAAGGTATCTTTCAAGCGGATTTGGAGATTGAACGAGAGAACAAGAAAAGGTTGGCATACAAAACCAAAACATATCAAGGGTCCTCGGGTTGGACCAAGGGGAAAGAAGTGATTCCATCAACTTCAGGGAAACAAGTCCAAAAAACAACCAACCAAGGCTCCTCCACCCGTGAACAAGGTTGCTCTACCACCTCCTTCACAGTTTAAAGGCAAGCCTAATTTCACTTCCACTGGAACAGGATTCCAATGCTTCAAATTCCACGGGTGGGGACACAAGGCTAGTGAGTGTCCTAATAAGAGAAATATGATATTAAGGGAAGGGAAGTTGTATTTCTTGGGGGAAGAATTCGGGGCTGAAATGGTTGGAATTAAAGAAGCCCCTCAAGATGGAGAGGAAGGAGAGGTCGAGAGGACTAGTGATGATGATGAAGAGGAGGTTTGGACTCAATAAGGTGAACTTGAAGTACCTAATTATGTGGTATGAAGAGTTATGATTAGCAAAGTATTGGATTATCCTATCTAATGGGAAAACCTCTTTCATACAAAGTGTCTTATTAAGGAGAGTGTGTGCTCTTTGATTATTGATAGTAGAAGTTGTGCTAATATGTCTAGTTCCTCGATGGTAGATCACTTGAAGTTGACAACTACTCGACATGTGAGTCCATATAAGCTCCAATGGTTAAACGATTGTGGAGAGTTGAACGTAACCCGTCAAGTGGTGATTCAGTTCAAAGCTGGAAACTATGAGGATGATGTACTTTACGACATCATTCCTGTGCAAGATTGTAATCTCTTGTTCGATCATCCATGGCAATATGATAGGTTGACCAAGCATGATGGTCGCACCAACTACTACTTTTTTTAGTTCAAGGGTAAGAAGTACAACCTCTGGCTACTATCACTATCACAAATATGTGAGGCACATTGAAAATGAAGAGTTTGCAAGAAAAGAAAAGTAAGAAGAAGGAACCCTTTGGAAAGGGTATGGAACCCGAGAGTGGGGGAAGAGGGAGTTTCAGTTTTGAGGGGTGGGGATTCGATGGTAATGTTGGATCGAAAGGGCGACCTCTGCAAAGAGTAAGATGATGCTACTCCCATGCTACTTTTAGCTCATGTTTTGAATGCTAACCCATCCACTTTCCATATCCCATCTTTTATTTCTAATATTTTGCAGGAATTTGATGATGTATTTCCTAATGAATTATCGCAAGGACTTTCTCCACTTTGTGGAATTGTCGCAATTGCCGAACAAGCCATCTTATAAGAGCAAACCCATGGATATAAAGGAACTTCAATGGTAAGTTGAGGACCTTCTCAACAAAGGATACATCAAGAAAAGCATGAGTCCGTGCGCGGTCCTGGTGTTACTTGTGCCGAAGAAGGATGGGACATGGCAAATGTGCGTGGACTGTCAACCCATAAATAAAATTATGGTAAAGTATCATCGTCCTATTCCTAGTTTAGATGATATGATTGATGAATGAAATATCTCTTATGTGTTTTCTAAGGTTGATCTTAGGAGAGGATATCACCAAATCCGTATGCAACTGGGTGATGAATAGAAAACCCCATTCAAAACCAAGTTTGGTCTATATGAGTGGATAGTCATGCCATTCGGTCTTACTAAAACTCCTAGTACCTTTATGCGGCTAATGAATCATATAATGAAGTTGTTTATTGGCAAGTTTGTGGTTGTGTACTTTGATGATGTTTTAGTTTATAGTAAGTCCCTTAATGAACATGTATTACATCTAAGGAGTGTG
The DNA here is from genome assembly GCF_002878395.1 of Capsicum annuum. Taxonomy (NCBI): domain Eukaryota; kingdom Viridiplantae; phylum Streptophyta; class Magnoliopsida; order Solanales; family Solanaceae; genus Capsicum; species Capsicum annuum. The sequence continues at coordinate 31,625 of NW_025853164.1, read as the reverse complement.
TTTGATGTTCTTAGGAAATAAAAGTTGTATGCTAATATTGAAAAATGCTCCTTTGGTGTTGATAAAGTTGTGTTTTGGGGATTTGTTGTAAGCTCGAGGGGAGTAGAGATAGACGAATCTAAGATAACCGCCATTAAAGATTGGCCAACCCCTAAAACCGTAGGTAAAGTTCGGAGCAGGTTGGCAAGTTTTTATTGTAGGTTCATCAAAGGAATTAGTACCATTGCATCCTCCTTGACCGAAATCATCCGAAAAGACCAACCTTTCCAGTGGGGTGAAGAGCAATCTAAGGCCTTTAAGACCTTGAACGATATGCTTATTTCGACACCATTGTTGTAATTGCCTAATTTTAACAAGATGTTTGAAATAGAATGTGATGCTAGCAAAGTGGGCATAGGTGCGGTTTTGATGCAAGAATTGAAGCCTATAGCTTACTTTAGCGAAAATCTCAAAGGAGCAACTCTAAACTACTCTACGTATGATTTAGAGTTGTATGCCTTAGTTAGAGCGTTAGGAAATTGGCAACACTATCATTAGCCCAAGAAATTCATTATCAGAACGGATCATGAATCTTTGAAGCACCTCCGGGCACAAAACAAACTTAAAAAATGGCATGCCAAATTGATTGAATTTCTTAAAACCTTTCCCTATATGATTCAATACAAAAGGCATAAGGATAATGTTGTCATCGATGCATTGTATAGAAAGTATGTTCTTGTGTCCACCTTGTCGTCCAAGCTAATGGGCTTTGAGAGCCTCAAGTCTTTGTATCCCAAGGACCCCTACTTCTCTCCTATCTTTAGGGAAAGTGAAGCTGCGGGTAGGGACAAGAAATAATCAAATTCCAGCCCCTATGCCATGTTTGATGGATATTTGTTTTGGGGAATACGGTTGTGTGTACCCTATAGCTCTTGGAGAGATTTGTTTGTGAGGGAATCACACGACGGTCGTCTCATGGGTCACTTTGGAATTGATGATACCCTCAAAATATTAGAGGAACAATTCTATTGGCCAAGGATGCGGAAAGATGCTGTCAAAGTTTGCGGCCAATGCATGGATTGTAGGAGTGCTAAGTCTAGGATCCTTCCTACGAGTTATACACCCCACTTCCGACTCCATCACGCTCGTGGTTTGATATTTCTATGGATTTCGTGTTGGGGCTGCCACGGACTCAAAGGGATTGGGATAGTATCTTTGTTGTTGTTGATCGTTTCTCCAAAATGGCATACTTTATTCCTTGCAAAAATAGTGAAGATGTGGATAGTGTAGCTTCTTTATTTATTGAAAATGTTGTTAAGTTACAACACATCCCAAGGACCATTGTAAGTGATAGGGACTACAAGTTCCTTAGTCACTTTTGGAAGTCAATGTTAGGTAGGCTCAAAACCAAATTGTTGTTTTCTACGTCTTGCCACCCACAAATCGATGGCCAAACAGAAGTAGTGAATCGAAACTTGGGTTCTATGCTACGTTCAATGGTTAAAGGTAAGTTGATGCCTTGGGAAGATCACCTACCTCTCATTGAATTTTCTTACAATCGGTGATCCATTAAAGTATGGACATCGCGCCCTTTGAATATGTCTATGGTTTCAATCCCCTAACCCCCTTAGATCTAACTCCTTTTCCAAGTGATGTTGTTGTTAGCTTAGATGGAAACCAGAGGTTTGAAGCCATGAAAAGCTTGCATGAGAAGGTGGGATTACGGCTTGAGAAGAAGAAGCAAGAGATGGCCAAATGAATCAACAAAGGAAGAAGGCATCTTGTTCTTGAGCCAGGAGGTTAGGTGTGGGCACACCTACGGAAAGACCGGTTTCCCAACCAAAGAAAGGGAAATTTATTTCCAAGAGGTGCCATTCCATTCCAAGTTCTTGAAAGAATTAACGATAATGCTTACAAGATTAACTTTCTACCGGAATACCAAGTACATAACACATTCAACGTGTGTGATCGCTCATGGATTGATACCATTGAAGATGAAGAACCCGTTAGTTTGAAGTCAAAATCCTCTCAAGATGGAGAGGATCATACGGGTGTCACGGGCACGAGACCATTTACTAGAAGCCAAGCTCGGAAACTACAAAGACTTCAAGGCGCATTTATGAAAATGGACGAGGATGAGCTTGTTGCAAACTCGCCCAAGGGAGTGTACGCCTTGACGTGTGAGGTCTGACCTTAGGTGCTCAAAATACACCCCAAGGCTACCCGAAAACACTCCACACCCACCACCCCTTCATTAAGGGTAAAGGGGTCCTTTTGCTAACCTGTTGTAATAGACTATTTAAAGTGTGCCCTTCAGTCTTGTTCCTTAGTTAGCTTATTATTGAAATCACTTGTAATATTGAACATCAATTTTCTCTTAAGGAGAGAATAGACCACCAAACATTTGAACATCACTAGTGAAAGGTTCCACTTGTGTTGTGAAACGGCTAGAAATGTGAATGCTTGAGTGAACCGATTTTCTCTTGTGTTTGCGCAAGAACTTGTTGTTTGTTAATGTGATTTGCAAAGGTTTTAGAGTTTGATACACTTTGTAGTTACTACATTTTGTATTCTCCTTGTGTCAAGTTACCTATCTTTTATCATTTTCCATTTGTGTTTGATTCTAGTGTCGTCTTGTTGTTGCGGGTTTAGGCGTGTTGTTGTAGGTTGTTTGTGGACTGTTTTGGTGTTGTAGATACCGCTTGGTATCACTTATGGGAATAAAATAGTAGAAAAAGATTATGGTTTCCGTTGACATGTAGTTTAAAAGTCTAAAGATGTTGACCTTGGTAACTCTACAAGTGATTGGTATCACAATCTGCGTTATGTTACTTTTTACAAAAAGAGCCTTGTTTTTGATATATGGACAAATAATTGTGTTGGAGATGCTTGTGAGAAGTCATCTGATTTATGGAAAAGAAAGGCCAAATTTGGGAGACGAAGTCTCTTAAGGGCAAAAACTAAAAGTAGAATGCGAGTCACATCTCTTTTGCACATGCGTGGATTGCTATACATGTCAAAAATGAAAGGGAAATGGTTGCGGAAGAATAGGAGGAAGAGAAGCAAGTCAAAAAACCTTCATTGTCCAATTAGTTGGATATAATGCTCTTGATATATTGCTCATGACTATGTTTTGGATTTTGGCAAATGCATGACAAAGTTAGTAGTGGGCTTAATTAATAGAGTTCTACAGAAAAGTTAATAGTCGAAAGAGCTAGAGCTTGTCTGACTAGTGAAGCATAAAACAAAAGCGACATAAACATTGCTTCAAGATGCTAATTCCATAAGGAGGCTTCAGAGACAAACTACCACCTTTTCTTACATTGTAGAGTTACAGAAAAAGTGTGGGCATTACACATCAATTTGGCTAAGGAGAACTGACCTATGCCAGAGCAAACTACTAATCTTTTAAGCTGTTGGATTAGGAGGCGAGGTAGCCTGAAAGATTTGATGGAAAATAATATCTGCCTGTATGTAGTGGAACATTGGGAACGAAAGAACGAAAGGATTTTTGAAGGCAAAGAGAAGTCCATACAGAAGATCAAGTGAAAGGTCATCACTTCTTTATGTTTTTGGTGTAAAGAAGAGGAAATTTTTTGGAGGTGGCCAGCATTGAGGCATGCTAAGGAATAAGAAGTTATTGGTACAAACGAATGCAAACAAACCAATTCACAGGTATGGCGATGAAGAAGCCAACCGCCAAAGAAGAGTTAGGAGGTTGGAGAAATCAGAGGACAGATATGTTTTAGAGTACAAAGAAGCTTCAGAAACTTTGGCGGAGAAGATAGAACTAGGAAATAAAAAAGTATATAAGAGAAATTTACAATTTACCTACTAATGTTTTGCCTAGTGGCCAAATGACCCATAATGTTTTATTGAGTTCTCCTTCAAAGCCTCCATCGTATTTATCATTTTATTTAGACTTAAATGGACTATCCTAATTAGTTACCCTTTTTCAGAAACTTCAAGTTCTCTCTGAATGTACATAGAGGACTGGTTATTCACCTAGACTTACTGAATTAGGAATTCCACCAAGTTGAACACATGCTAATATGAGTGCACTGTATTTGGCTCTTGAACGAAGAAAAGAAAAAGGAAAGATCGTTATATCTTTACCTTCTCGTTTTTTCATCATAGAATCTGAAGATCGACAACATCCCTTTCATTTCTTTATCCCTCTCTTCTTAGTTGCTCATCATTTTAGGAATCTAATGGTCGTAGACTACCTACTTATGTCTATGTTGAAGAATTATTTACCCATTGCAGTAGCAAGGACCCACAACTCTCAAAGGGATTAGCAACCACCCGAATCACTATAGCAAATCCTCTCTTTACTTAATGGACACCGTTTATTAAACAAAGAAAAATGGGGTAGAATAAAAAAAGCTAAACTTCTTGATGAAATCCAAGGTGAATATTGTTTTGTTAGATCAATAAAATAGAAAGGCGTCGCATCTAAATTCTGTTCATAAAGTGGTCTTTAGAATGACTACCGAGAAATAGAAGTCAGCTGGATTGCAAACCACAATCCAAGATTATTGCAAATGCTACTGGTTTGAGAGTATCATAGCCCGAAAAAAATCTACTTGAAAAGTAGTTGAAACATTAGACTTACAACATGTACTCTACTATTCCTAATCCAAGAGTGTAGCACTCACGAGAAAAAAATTGTCGTGCACTTTAATTTGTGTAACAGCAGGCAATTGTTGGGTCTGTGGTTACAGGGAAGGAAGAAGGATCACAAGGGATCTGAAGATAATCTAGTAGACTGTCCCAGCATGTTCCGTCTGAGTTATAAGATCAAAAAGTTATAAGCAAACAAGAAACTCTGACAAGGCATATGAAGAAAATAACATCTGTTCAATGAAGTGATTTTTGGCATTACCACTGAGGGTAGACATATTTGACTAGAAGCAGTAGGTCATATTTCCTCTATGGGGTGTGTCACACCCCTTTTTTAACCAAAAAGATGGATTTTAAAGTTTGAAAGGGTTTTATTATCTAAGTGACAAAAGATTTAAAATTTGTTTCAAAAAAAGGATTATTTACATTTTTATTTAGAGTCGTCACTTGACATAATTCGGTCTGCCAAGTCACCTTTGAAAAATCCTTTTCAAAACTTTGACTCTTTAAAACTGGCTTGCAAACAGAGATTTCGGTTAAGGAATTCTGTTGACCGAGGGAAAGGTGTTAGGCACCCCTTGATCCCGTGGTTCGGCCACGGTCGCTTGGTGAAATATAGTCTAGTAAGACACTATCAATATATAAACCCACAAAAACACATAAAAGAAGCAAACAAACACACCAAACACAATTCAAAACCAAAATAATAGCGTCCAGTCCAATTATACAGTCCCTCCAAAATAGAAAAATGCAAAAAATATAAATCTTATTCTAAACTAATCCTAAACTAAGCTCCACCCGATGCCTCGGGCCTTCGTCACGAACGTCTTCTAGGTACAAAATACTTCGGGGCATTCCCCTGCCAAATGATACCTTTGATCAAGCACGATAAACTAGAAAACATTCAACACACATTCCACATTCAAACATTCAACAAAACACTTATTCCTAAATTTTTCCTACCCGAACCTATATTTGCCTATCCATTTCAACATGTCATAATTCTATCACATTCCAACAACATTCATGCTTATTTCAAATTAAACAAAATCACAATAAACCAAAATTGATCTATCTTCACCCTTTTTATCAATTTCACAATTCCCACCCCATCTAACTTCATTTTTTATCAATCACACCATCAAAACTACTTAAATTCGTTCCACATATCACCGAAATCACATCGTCAAGCACATAATCATAACATCAACAAAATCCAACAACCATAATCACGGGACTTTGGATTAAAAAGGACAAAGAAGTTATTCAATTAAGTGGGATTCCTTCAAGTTTTTCAAATTAGGTGGGAGGGACAACTTTTTTTTGAGTTTTTTTTGAAGTTTTTTCGTCCCAACAACTTGTTCCAGTTGTAGAACAACTTTGGTAGTTGTTCAACAACTTTGCGAAGTTGTTCAACAACTACCAAATTTGTTCAACAGTTGTGCAAGTTGTTCAACAACTAGGCATAGTTGTTCGACAACTGCCATAAGTTGTTCAACAATTGCACGAAGTTGTTCAGACAACTAATGTAGTTGTCCAACAACTATCCCAGTTTTTTTTAATAAGTTTATGGGATCCACTTATCTCCTTTTCTTTATTGGAAACTTGGAAGGGTCTTTTGACTCATTTTTCTCCATAATCACGCCACACATAATCACAACATCAATATGCCAAATTAAAATGAAATAAGGAGAAAGAGTTATAGAGATGGACCTTTCGAATGCTCTCAATTGATTAAGGAGACAATAAAAGTGGTCCTGAAACCTCGAAGAATACCACAATCTCGATCCCGAATCAGTTATTGGACTGGTTTGAAATTGTGATGAAACCGAATTTCGATTCAAACAAGGAAACCTTGAAGATTCAATGAATACCCGAAACCAAAACTCAAAAAAAAGTAAGGATCCATATGACAATTTCACGAGACTTCAACGGAGTCGGAGTAAACTGTTGATTTGTCGAATGGACTGCCGTTTTCAGGATGGATTTCACTAGAGAAACCAAAAAAAATGAGAAAAGCATCTGGGGATTTCAATATTGGGACAAATTTAATCTCAGGATACCTGAACTTGACCAGAAAATACCATTTTCGGCGACCCCTGGCATTTTTCAGTTAGATTTCGGCACTAATTCTGGTGGGATTGCACCGATTTCACTGTTTCTTCACCAATCTCTCAAAATCCCTTCATCTTCTCGATTCTCTCTCTCTTTGTTACTCTCTCTTTCTTCGTTACTCTCTCTTTCTCTCTATTAATCTCTCTCTGTTTATTACTCTCTCTCTATTGCTCTCTCTGTGTATGCGTGTATATATGTATGTCTTTATTAACTGGTTGTGTTGTGTATGTGTATGTGTAGTGTATTGTAGCATGTGTTAGTGGATGTGTATTGAATAAATAGAGGAGTGTGTAGGTGTCTGTTAATTATGGAGTGATAATTTGTGAGTATATTCTTGAAAGTGTATTTTTTCTTTTAGAAAATAAAAGATGATGAGTGTTTTCAATGGAAATTTCCCCTCCTCTTTTTTTGCCCGTCTGTGTCTGTGTGTATATCCTCTCCTTTCTTTATGGAAAAAAATAAATGGGTTAAAGGATAGGGTTAGAGGGTGAGATGGGGGTAGGGGTGGTGAGGTGGGTGAAATAAGGTTTGTTAGGATAAGGGAATATTAGGGATTTGATTTGTTAGCGGTTTATTAAAATTTTATTATTTTTTTGTATTTTGTGGGGTTTAATTACATGGGTGAGAGTATACGATAACGTGAGGTGAAAAATGGATGAATTGAGTTTTGGGAGGTACAAAATTAAGTGTCTACATCATGCCCCTTTAGATGAAAACACAAGGTGTTTTAATACAAAGAAGTAGACAATGAGATAGAATTTTGTCCCGATCATTATTCAAAAGAATGACATAAAAGGAAGGAGGGAGACCAAATCTTGATTTCTGACATCATACTCATCCCAAGTAGTGTGAGAGTCAAGTCACCGGTATCTTAAAGGGTTGGAAGAAGAAGGACTATACCGAGTTGGAGAGTCGAGTGAGGTCCCATCGAGGTTCCGTTCCGTGGCTCTATCATTACATCAAAATAAAAATTACCAGTTAAAAACATAAATAAAATTATAAAAATCCTATCTATTCAACTTCTTTTGGACTTTTGACTTGAGTTTCATCACCCTATTTTCAGGCAGGCTCCTGACTTGCAATTTCTTCAACTTGTTGTTTGGCTTTCAATTTCTTCACCCTGTTCTCCAGGCGGGCTCCTGACTTGCTATTTTTTAATTTGTTGACTTTCAATTCCTTCATCTAATTGTTGATTGACTTTCAATCTCTTAACCTTGTTACTTGACTTTCAATTTTTTCACCCTGTTCTTCAGGTGGGCTCTTGACTTGTCATTTCATCACTCTGTTCTCCGGGCGAGCTCCCGACTTTCAATTTCATCACCATGTTCTTCAGGTAGGCTCCTGACTTGCAGTTTTATCAATTTTAGATTTCATCACCCTATTCTTCAGGCAGGCTCCTGACTTTCTATTTCATCACCATGTTCTTCAGGCGGGCTCCTGACTTTCAATTTCATCACCCTGTTCTTCAGGCGGGCTCCTGACTTGAAATTTCATCACTCTATTCTGATACAAGAAAACCAAGGAACACACAGAATTGGCTCAAAACAGTCCAAACACGCTCCAAAAATAGTCCACTAATTCAAAGAATCGAGGACCCTTTTGAAGACCACTCTCGGATTCAAGAATGAAATACAAGAAGGACAATATAACTAGGTGTTTGACACCTTTTGCAGCCAATAACTAACTAAGTTAACAACACAAGATGAAACAACAATGATAAGAACAACAACAACAATAAAAACGGCTTCACAATACAAGATACAAAATAGATACAAGATTACAAAAGAAAAAAGATAGATAGATAGACCACATGAAGGTATAATGTTAAGAACACAAGAATGGTAACTCTTGGACCCTTCACACTACACACAACAATAAACCTATATCTTACAAAGATATAAGATCGGAATCCACCTCCCAAGCATCAATGTTTCCAAGCAAATGCAAACATAAGTGATTCTACACTTGTCTAAGCCCTAATTTTGGTTTTGAGTGCCTCAAGGAAAGAGGACTTGGGTTTCTTTATCTTGTAAGACTTAAAATTTCATTCATAAACTAATTAAATAAAACACTACATGTTCCTTATATCTTACAAAACAAATAGAAGTTAAAATGATCAAAAAGTCCCTTCAAGAATGGGCTGCCCCTCTAGTGTATGGAGTAGGCTGTTTTGGTATGTATTTGGGCCTTTAATTACATTTATCTTGCACATACACTTGGTTTCTTTCAATGCACACCCACGTAAGTTTATTTTCGTGATTATTATTGTATCATCCTCTCCATATTGAGAAGAATTTTCCCACAAATTCACGACTTCACTTTGTTCACTTGGCCATTTTAAAAATAAGCACTCAAAACAGTCCACAAACAATGAAGAACCCAAGAGCTCAATATGAATAAGTCTTGGCCAACATCTTCATTTTGAAACTCGACTTCCTCTCTATCTTGATACTTAGCTTAAATCTTATCCAACTCAAGTCTCCTTCCATCATATAAGCATCATCATAGACTCCATATACTTCATGTCCCTTTCTTCCATACTCCTCTATATGGACATATCAATTTTGTGGAAGTGGAGTTTAGGTTGAAGAGGCTATTTTAGTAATGTAGAGCTTCGATTGTGGGGCTTGTATGGGAGGGAATAGGCCTCCAAGTCCTTCTTGTGGAACTTGATCAACTTGCGGGAGAAGTGATCTACCTTGTTCTCAATTTTGAGGGTAATTAGTAACTTGGCTCATGGCATTTTGTGGTGAACTTGAAGGGTTGAATTTTGTATGCAAAGTCTTGGGGGAAATGGTGATGGAAGGGTTTTGGTCATGACCACTTAATGAAACATGGAGTCGAGGAGTAGAAGCATGAGAGTTCCTTCAACTCTCCATTCGATCTAACCTCTCATTCATAGTAAACATCTCTCCTCGGATTGAGGACATAGTCGTGATCATACTTTCCATTCCTCGGTTGATAGTTTCAAGTCTTTCCAAGATATAACCAAGATCATTGTTTTCCATTGTATCCAAGAAGTTACCTACAAACCAATAAACAAGTTAGTTGTTCAAAGAATGGTCCTCACATTCTCTCTTTAATCCTTTGTCCCTCGGATTTTCTCACTTTTGATCTCACAATTATTGTAAGTTTGCTTCTAATCCGTGATATGTTTAGAGTTGAACCTAGTGTGTACAATGACTCAAAAGAATAAAAAACACAAAGAAACGTAAACACGAAAAAATGGTTTCAAAACCAACTCACAATCTAGTAAATTGTCACTGGTTTGTAAGTTAGTATTGGAATCAACAAACGAAACTAATGAGACAACAAAATGAAACTAAAAGATCACAATTTGAGCTTAAAATTTTCATGTGAACAGTAACTTGGGTGACGTGGCAGCACACCATTGGTCACGACCCCACAATTAGTTACTAGTTGAAGTTTACAAACTTTAGTTACTATGTAATGGAAACAATTGGTTTTGGAGGGAAAGTATATGTCTTGAATCTCCTTTATGTCTAATCTTCAAAAGTCAAGACTTGACTTTGTACAATTCTCACAAAACAAGGTCCCTTGAAACAAGGAAAAGTGGTTGAAAAGTAGATGTCAAGTCAAGTGATGGCTCAAGTCTTCTCACAAACAACTTTACAACTTGTAGGTTCACCTTTTTGAATCTATATTACACTTTTAGTTGTATCAAGTTGTAAGATGAGATAAAGAACAAGATGAACACCACAACAATCCTTTAATAACAACAAAAATATTCATGAATTCAAGACCCAACCAGACACAAGTCACAAATTCTCGCCCTAGGTCATTGTTCACAACATAACATTAACAAGTTCAAGCTCAAATATAGATCTAGACACCTTTTAGTGTTAGTGAATCACGAAACTAACACAAGAAACAACAATACACACCAAAGTACTACTAGATCAAGACTCTACAAGCAACCTCAGCCAAGATGAACAACAAGAACAGCACTTTCAAGGCCAAGAACAACAAGAACACCAAATTTTTTTTTATTTTTTTATTTTCTTAGCAAAAAAGCCCAAGATTGGTATTGTAAGAACAACACCAAAGATGGATCTAATACCAAAGGATACAAGAAAACTAAGGAACACACGGAATTGTCTCAAAATAGTCCAAACACACTCCAAAAATAGTCCACTAATTCAAAGAATCGAGAATCCTTTTGAAGACCACTCTCGGATTCAAGAATGAAATACAAGAAGGACAATATAACTAGGTGTTTGACACCTTTTGCAGCCAATAACTAACTAAGTTAACAACACAAGATGAAACAACAATGATAAGAACAACAACAACAATAAAAACGGCTTCACAATACAAGATACAAAATAGATACAAGATTACAAAAGAAAAAAGATAGATAGATAGACCACATGAAGGTATAATGTTAAGAACACAAGAATGGTAACTCTTGGACCCTTCACACTACACACAACAATAAACCTATATCTTACAAAGATATAAGATCGGAATCCACCTCTCAAGCATCAATGTTTCCAAGCAAATGCAAACATAAGTGATTCTACACTTGTCTAAGCCCTAATTTCGGTTTTGAGTGCCTCAAGGAAAGAGGACTTGTGTTTCTTTGTCTTGTAAGAATTACAATTTCATTCATAAACTAATTAAATAAAACCCTACATCTTACAGCTTCATTACCCTATTCTTCAGGTGGGCTCTTGACTTACAGCTTCATTACCCTATTCTTCAGGCGGGCTTCTGAAATCAAAACCAAAACTAGAACGAAAATTATTCCAAATAAAGATTATGATAAAGAAATATTTAATAAAGATTATGATAAAGAAATATTTAATTCATTCATTTTTTTAAAGTAATGTCTCATTTTCCAAGAGGGTCCTAAACATAAAGAAATGTCTCATTTTCTAGGAGGGACCTGAACATAAAGTAATTTTCCATTTTCCAAGAGAGTCCTGAACATAAAGTAATGTTCCATTTTCAAGGATGGTCCTAAACATATGGTAATGTCCCATTTTTCAGGAGGGTCTTGAACATAAAGTAAATTTTTATTTTCCAGAAGGGTCCTGAACATAAAGTAAATTTCCATTTTTCAGGAGAGTCCTTAACATAAAGTAAATTTCCATTTTCCAGGAGGTCCTGAACATAAAGTAATGTCCCATTTTCTAGGAGGGTCCTGAACATAAAGTAATATCCAATTTTCCAGGAGGGTCCTGAACATAAAGTAAATTCTCATTTTCCAGGAGGATCCTGAACATAAAGTAAATTTTCAATTTTTCAGGAGGGTCCTGAACATAAAGTAATGTCCTATTTTCCAGGAGGGTCCTGAACATAAAGTAAATTCTCATTTTTCAGGAGGGTCCTGAACATAAAGTAAATTTTCATTTTCCAAGAGGGTCTTGAACATAAAGTAAATTCTCATTTTTCAAGAGGGTCCTGAACATAAAGTAATGTCCCATTTTCCAGGAGGGTCCTGAACATAAAGTAATGTCTCATTTTCAAAGATGGTCTTGAACATAAGGTAATGTCCCATTTTTCATGAGGGTCCTGAACATAAAGTAAATTCCCATTTTTCAGGAGGGTCCTAAACATAAAGTAATTTCCCATTTTCCAGGATAGTTCAGAACATAAAGTAAATTCTCATTTTCCAAGAAAGTCCTAAACATAAAGTAATGTCTCATTTTCCAGGAGGGTCAAATTCCTATTTTCCAGGAGGGTCCTGAACATAAAGTAATGTCCTATTTTCCAGGAGGGTCCTGAACATAAAGTAAATTTCCATTTTTCAGGAGGGTCCTAAACATAAAGTAAATTGCCATTTTTCAGGAGGGTCCTGAACATAAAGTAAATTTTCATTTTTCAGGATGGTCCTGAACATAAGGTAAATTCCCATTTTTAGGAGGTTCCTGAAGTGAAGTTCCCAATAACAGGAATTAAATTTTTCTTTGCCCCAGTTTATCATCAAAAACTTTTGCGGTGTCAAACCCAATCACAATTACTTGAAACAATGCATAATACAAAGATGAATCAATGATTCTAATTAATAAATGCACTTTTAGAGGGTAAAATTGAATCACTAAGACCAATCAGTCCCTCTCTTAAGAGTGAAAGTGAATGATTCTAACTAAAAGTGCATCTTTTAGGATTAAAGGCTCAAATTATGAAGTGCACCTCCTAGCCATTAGACATGAAAGACCCAAATCAGAGAATGTGCCTCTTAGAGGTACAAGATGATGAGTTTTACCACAATTGTGATTACCAAACTTGTACAACAATACTGCTCTTGCATTTACAAAAATGAGGAATTGCATCTCATGATATTTGTGCTTTGAAGACTTTGATTTGAAGGTAGAAACTGTTCCTATTTCGTACAAAGAAAACTTATGAGTTTAAAACAAGGTGGTTGGCATGCAGCTTTGGCTTTTGAGGCGATTTCTCTTGCACTTGTCTCATTAATTCTTGCTTCCAATCATCAACATTTTTCATTGCCTTGTTGCACCATTGATCCATACTCAAAATATTAAGAGTGACTCTGAAACAAATACAGTATCTCTGCTTTGCCATATTTCTCAGATAAACCCTTTGAACTTTGGTATTTTCATAAGTTCCCGAACTTGTCTGTTGACAAAACTTTCTACATGCCTTATTTTGGCTCACAATCATGTCTCTTTTCTGTACTGTCTTTTGTCTTGCTTTGTGTAATTGAAGAAGTTGGTAGCCAGTTTTGAAATCTTTTCTCACTTGTTTTGACATAAACTTGACTCAAAGATAAGATAAAAATGACAATAATTTTTTTTATTTGGATAACTGACTCAAAAAATAAAATAAAAATAAAGAGAAGAAAAAAAGACAATGAATGTCCCTATTTGAAACAAAGAAATAAAATAATTTATCTAAAAATGACAATCAACTCTAATGATTATGCCATGCATTTTGGATTAAGCTGACTGATCTTTTCATTCAAATTTCTACCAATTGTTCTTGAGTTAATGACCCTGAAACTGAGTTACTTCCTTGGGCCAATTGCATTCGGAGACCTCATTCGGCTAGTGGTGCCCTGAAGGATTTTCGCCAACAAGCCTCCCTCATTTTTTCTCAGCTCACCATTGCTTTATGATGTCTATGAGGGTTTTTCTCTTATTTTTATTTCTCCCAAATCCCAGCCGTCTTACCGTGCCCGTAAGGATTTTCACCGATAAGAATCTCTCATTTTTATCTCTTAAATTACCATCATCTTACGATGCCCATGAAAGTTTTCACCAATAAGACTCTCTTATTTTTATTTCTCTCCTGATCCTGATGTTAAGGAAGAAAAGTAGTTCCCAAAATGCATCGTCTTATGCATTGCATGCTTAGCCTTAACATTCTTGAAGATTGATCTAAAGGTCTTTCTTTGGTTTTAACTTGGCTTTTGGATAAGATTAGAAAGAAAGGATGACATAAGGCCCACATGACACTTGAAGCGGGGTAGGACTTACAACTTTTAGAATCGACTCAAACAATGAGGATTAACTCATGCCCCAGTTTCTTTAACTGGGTAATTCTAAATTTTTTATTTGGTTAGACCGAGCCTAGAGTAGGGCAGACTATGTATCTCACCCGCGAGAGAGGAGAATCAGGTCACACGTAGTACAGGCAACTCATTCTTTTGGTTGATTCTGATTTCTTTTTCTTTTTTTCCTTTTATTGACTCTTTCTCTTTGGAATTTTTTTTTTACTCTATGTTTTCTTGAAACTCTTCTCTTTTCTCTTTTTGGACACATTTTTTCTCTCTTATATTTTTTTTAAACTTTTCTGACTCTATTGTTTTACTCGACAATTTTCTTTTGAGCTTTGCTGACTCTATCTTCATTCCAAAAGAGGGATATAAAAGAAAATAGAACTAAAGCTCAAATGGGGTAATCAATGGATAACACGATGTTTGGATAGTAGAATGAAATGCTTTATTCATATCAATCCTTGAAAATGCAAGTACACATCATGCAATGTGAAAATGAAAGATGGAGATCATTGGTGACATTTTATAGCACTAACTTTAATTGAATTTGTGCATCACTACTCTTGCACTTTGTTTAACATATCACTCCACTTTTGTGGTACATTTCTCATGCTGAAGGACTCATGACTTCGTGGAGCTGAATTTCTTTTGTTCTTTTTGACATAGGATCGCACATTCACTATTTACTAATTGAGATATGTCTTTCAATTGATAACCAAGTTATTCTTATGATTCTCAAAATAATTTCCTTGATTTTTATAGAAAGCTTCAACTTGTCACCAAATGTATCAACACTCTACCTATTTTCTCAAATGTTTTTTCTAACTTTAACCCTCTGATTCAATGTTCATGATTAAAGTGGATTTTAAAATTTAGCTGAAAATTCAGCAAGCATGTCATATCACTAGAGACAATATAAAATGTACTATGTAAAAAAGAACAAACAAACAACACATATTTAAAACACAAAGTGAAAAGGGACACTCTCTTTAGTTGAAATAAAAGATAGAAGGGTTTGAACATAAATGACAAAGGGACAAAACAAGATAGATCCTGAACTACAACCCTGAAATAATTTGGATAACAAAAAAGAAAATAAAACAAACTACCAAATACCCATCCTAGCAAGGAGAGGAGTGACTTCTCAATTGCTAAGCTTGACATTTTAGCCACTAGTTTGCATATCAGTGGGACTAGATCTTTTCTCACTGTCAAAGTTCTGCACTATAATTGATTTATCTTGAATCATCTTTTCAATTTCTCTTTTCAAATCCCGATAATCTTCAATACTATGACCCTGAGCATCAGAATGATACGCACATCGTACATTAAACTGGCATACTACTCTTCAATTAGTGTGAAGCTATCTGTTGAATTTTGCCTCATTTCATTATTTGGCTTGGATCGACAATCGGGCCTAGAAGGGATTTGGTATGTTTATGAAGTTAGAAGATGACTTTGAGGAGTTGGTGCACACTATTGTGAGTAAGAAGAGAGTTGAACATATGGTTGTGCGCAATATACTAGATATGAAGGTGGGGAAATAGAGTATAATAGATTTTGGGATGGATTATAGAGAGCTTGGGTATGAACTTGGGTTTGAGATAGAGAGTGACGACGACGTTGTCTTCTTGGACGTGCCCCTTGTCCAACTACAATAAAAGTTGCATCTTTCTCATTCTTCTTCCCACCAGTTTCCTTTACTTGATTGCAATATTGTCCCAAATTTTTCACGAATTCCTCATGTTCATCTTGCTCCTCAAGTATTTACATCTCAAGGATTGGAGGAAGGTTAACACTTGAAGACATGCCCCAGTATTTATATGAAACATCTTCTTTACCCATAAGTCCTAGGAAACTTTTCATAGCATTTTCTGCCTTCTTCATTTTACCAATTATTTTCTCTAGTTCTTCTAACACACTAGACTTCTTATTAATAAATTTTGGTGGTCCAGTTAAATTAAAAGTAAGCTCAAGAGTATAACAATGATCACCAAGAGTATTGAACATGGGTCTACTAGAGCATGGGGACACACAACCATTGGGCAGACCAATGTGGGAGCCTCAATAGAGGATTGAGTAATAAAATCACAGATGACATATAGTGTTGTGAAAGTAGCAGGCATATACTGAGGAGCTAGAGAATGAGTGATGGAAGTATTAGGATGCTTTTGGCTTGGAATAAATTCTGAGGCAGATTGTGATGTATCAACAACATTAGAAAATGGAGCTTGAAATTGTGATGGAAAACACAAGGTATTTGTGGGGTCTATAGTAGGAAATGGAGAAGGAGGCAACCCACTAGCCCAAGCTCTATGCATTTCTATCATTTGTTGTCTTAGTCTCAAAATCTCTTGCTTTAAACTCTCATTTTCCTTACTCTTTGTTTGATCCATGATGTCACTCTCTATATCCTTGTTAGATACAATTAACCCTTTCATGAATTTAAAGTAATGTGGAGGACCTGCTACAATGCCACAATGCCACAAACCAACCACCTTAAACTAACTGAACAAGAGATAACAAATGTGTTAGAGTTCAACACTTTCTCAAAACCTTTTTCCTCAAAACCTTTTCTTCTTAATTTTTTTCTTTGGAAAAGATCACCAAACCCTAGAAAGGCATCTACGTATCTTACCCCTGAAAGGGGAGAATCAGGTGTGCGTATTTTGTGAATTTTTGGCACAACATGACCGATCAAACTCTCTTTCTTTTCTTTTTAAAACTTTAAAAATAAAAAAATAACAAATTGTCAAAAGAATTGACGAAAATCTTTTTTGAATTTTCAGTTTTAAACTCCCTATACAAAATGAAACCTGTGAATACCAAAGAAAAATCTTTTTTGGTTTTCGATTTGAAGTTCAATACAAAAAAAAAACTTGAAGCTATTAAAGAAAAATCTTTTTGTAGTTTTCTTTTAAAGATGTATATGATGATGTGCTGGCCTTCTCTTAGCACATTCTAGACTTTTAACTTGGAATAATTGTAAGTTCTTAAGTAACTGTCGTTGTTTTTTATGATATTTCATGTGATTTTGTAGGAAAGTCAAGATGTATGAACATATAGGAAAGCTACATTGAGAAGGAAGATTTTTGGTGAAAGATGCAAGAAATTAAGTTCTGAAGATTTCATCCGACGACTTGGTCTGATAAGCTACCAAAACATGTCATCACACATAGGCAGAGAACAAAAAGGTGAAGCATTTCTGACGATATTTTCTGATAAGTCGTCAACTTCCTGATAAGCCATCAGGACTTGTCATCGGTCGTAAGGTAGCAAACATAGAATTTGAAGAGGATTTAATGATATTTTTTGATAAGTCGTCAACTTCCTGATAAGCCGTCAGGACTTGTCGTCAGCCACAGGTAGCAAACATAGAATTTGAAGAGAAGTTGACGACATTTTCTGATAAGTCGTTAGACTCCTGATAAGTTGTCAGGACTTGTCGTCACACATGTCGTCACATATGTCGTCACACATGTCGTCAGATTAATGATAAGTCATCAAAAATGTCGTCAGCTAAAGGAGAGAAAATCTGAATTTTTAGTTTCGAATTTCCTTTAAGTTTAGCAGCTTTTAGGGTTTCATTCGGCAGCTGAAACTTATTCCAAAGGCAAAGTCACCTCTTTTTGGGCCTCTTAACTGAGAATTCCAACTCTGTGATTGGGTTTTGGGAACTTCTTCTTGAACTTGGAAGAGAATCAACTTCAGCTTTCATCTTTTGTAAGTTTAATTTCTCTAAATGAGGAATATAATTATTGTTATCTCTTTCTTTCTCATGTGGAACTAAAACCCATAACTAGGGTTGTGGGATCTATGATTATTCCTTCATGGATTTAGTAGTTGGTTAGGGTTTGAGTAATTTTGGGAACATCTTGATAATTCCTTTGTAATGATTGTTTTCTATTGGTTGCAAACAATAGATCTAGCCTTATGTTTGCTTACTCGAACTGAGAAATAAACTAAAGTTAGTGAATTATCAACGAGGATTTGGGAAGGTTAATTTTTCATCTAATGATTAATGATGTAACAAGATTAATCAACTCGAGATAAAATCAGTGTGAATAGAAGGTTTTCCTAAGTTCGAGAGAATTAGGGAGCACAACATCTAGGTAGGTTGAGAAACACTTAGATGGACTGTCAATACTGATAATTTTGTGTTTCCCACAAGTCGCGAGAATGCAGTACTACAACTATTATTCAATGAGGGGTTGATAATCATAATGATTACAACCCTAGTTTCTCTCTATCATTGATTTGAACCATTGAAATTTTAGCTTTGAGTTCTGAAACAAGTAGAAACTTTAATCATTGGTTGATTGATAAAACCCCAAATTAAAGGAAACCATTATCTATCAGTCATTTTAATCACAAATCGAGTTGATTGACACCTTATTCCCTGTGGTATTCGAATCCAACCTAGTTGGGTTATATATTTGACAACAACCGTTTACTCTCTCCAAAGAGAGATATAATTTGGGCATATTAAATTTTGGTGTCGTTGCCAGAGAATATGGCTATAAATTGAGTATATCTATGATAATTAACTCATAGTAAATTTCCTGGTTTTACTTTTATTTGTTGTTTTTGTTCTCTGCAGGGTAGTTAGTATATATTCAAAGTACACAGAGTTTAGGTAAACTGTTATTACCAGTACATCCAGAACATTAGGAAGCAGGATAAAGAGGACCTGGGAGACCTAAAAGAAGCAGGAAGACTAGCCGCGTTGGATAGGGCTCATCTAAATTAACAGAGTGTAGATAACTCAGGTCAGATACCAAATCCGGGTGAAGAGGACCTGGGAGATGATGATCTATTAGGTCCGGGAAATCATAGGCGTACAGAAGATATAATGGAACCTGTTGATAGAAATGTAAATAGAAATCATCCATTCAGAGCGAGGCAGGATTGCTAACCTGTGCAGTATGATCTTAATGATGATGAAGATAGAATGGATGGAGCAGGTGCAACTGGAGCTATTATTCCTCCACCTTTGGCATCCGGAGCTAAGTTTCATATTACAAGCATGATGATTCAACTCCTCCAGCTTAAGGGGTTATTTGGTGGACTCCCGAGTAATGATCCCAATATGCATTTAGTGAATTTTGTTACCATTTGCAAGTTGTTTGATAACCCAGGAGTGGGACAAAATGCCATCCGCCTGCATTTATTTCCTTTGTCTCTATTTGGGGAGGCAACATTATGGCTAAATAAGCTGACGCCCGATTCTATAACTAACTGGAGGCAGTTTAAAGAGGCTTTCCTAGAAAGGTTCTTTCCACCTTCCAGGAGGGTACAGCTGAGGGATGAGATCAGCAACTTTAGGTATCTCCCAACTGAAGCCCTTCACGAGACATGAGAGAGGTTCAAAAAGAAGCTGATGTAGTGCCTGAACCATAATATAATGGATATTCATCTAATGGAGACTCTTTATCAGGCGTTGAACACTATTATGGAGCTAGTTGTTGACAATACTGCAGGGGGGATCATTTGTGGATCTCACTTTTCAAGAGGCTTCTAAGATGCTTGAACGGATGACCAAACAAAGTAGATCTTAGCATACCAGGGATACTGTGGTAGCAAGCCCTACTGTCTTTGTTGTTATGACTCCTGAGCAATGTAGAAAGGAGGAAGACTAAGATCAGGATATGGTACACTTGAAAACACAGATGGACTTGTAGACCAAGCATTTATTATCTGCAAAGATGGAGAAAGCAAAAGCCATCAAGTCCCAAGGACGGGTTGATTCTGATTCTAAAGAAAAAGCGAACTACCTCATTAACCAGGGGGTTTCCAAGGCAATATCCAAGGGAATCAAGGTCGGACTTATCAGCATAAATCAGGTTATGGAGATCGTAACCAAGGGACTTGGAAGAATAAGACTGATAGGAGTGGACTTTATATGTCTCCTAGCAATCGAGATAATGTTGCTACTAGCTCGAATAAAATATCCATAGAGGAAATGATAGAGAGGTTTCTAAAAGGAGTGGAGGCCACCAATATAGGTGTGACAACAATGAAAAATAACTTTTCATTATTGAGTCAGTTGGTAAACTCACACTCAACTTCAATAAAATAGTTGGAGTAGCAGATGAGCCAACTTTTAGCAGCATTGAATCAGAGGAAGAGCGGAACGTTGCCTAGTGACATAATTCAGAATCCTCACAATGATGGTACTTGTATGGCAATTACCACTCGAAGTGTTAATATATTACTGGGCCTTTCTGTGGGAAAAACTGTGAGCCAATATGTGGTTGGAGAAGATTGTAAGACTGAGAAAAGTAATCCAGTGAAGTCTAAAAAGATGGATGGCATTGATATTCCTTCTAATCATCAGCAGAGTAATGAGTTGAAAAAAGGGAAAGACAAGGAAAAGAAAGTAGTGCTGAACACTCTCCCAAAACCACCACCTCCCTTTCCTCAAAGATTGAAGAAGAAGGTCGATGACATAAAGTTGAGTAAATTCATGACAATGTTGAAGCAGTTGACAGTCAATGTGCCTTTGGTAGAGGCACTTGAGCAAATGCAAGGATATGCTAAATTTATTAATGAGATTATGACGAAGAAAAGAACAGTGAGCTACGAAATGGTGGATAATCTCCATCATTGTAGTGCTATTTCTACAAGGTCCTTGGTGCAGAAGAAGGTAGACCCAGGATCGTTCACTATTCCTTGTACGATTGGATCTATAGAATTTTCTAAGGTCTTATGTGATCTGGGAGCGAGCATTAATCTGATGCCGCTAGCTGTTTATAAAAAGTTGGGTTTGGGAGACCCCGCACCCACCAACATAAGACTAGTTATAGCAGACAGGTCTGTGGAAAGGCCGATCGATATGCTACATGATGTACTTGTAAAGGTGGCTGATTTTATATTCCCTGCTAACTTTGTGATCCTTGATTGTGAAATAGACTTTGAAGTACCCGTAATTTTAGGTAAACCATTCTTAGCAACTGGGAGAGTGTTAGTTGACATGGAACTGAATAAGTTAAAGTTTAGGCTCAACGAGAAAGAAGTTAGTTTTGAAGTGCATCAATCCATGAAATAGCAAAAGGAGATGAGTGTCTTCTCGATCATTGATGTATTTTATGAAGATGGGAAAGATGCACCAGCAGAACTAGGGATAAATCACTTTTAAGGTATCTTAATGAATTCTGAGTAGTTAAGATAACCTAGTCATGCGGCGACATTAAATCAGGTGCTGCTTGGGAGGCAACCCAAGGCATTTTGTTGTTTGTATTTGTATTATGTGATTGATATCAGATCTCTACACCTATGGTGCCACAGGTATGTTTCTAACTCTCTTGTTTTGGATTGATGCATTGGGGACAATGTATGATTTTAAGTTGAAGGTGAGACTGTTTGTGGGTGTTGATGTCCTTTTGGGATTTTTGTTGTCGTGCCTCTTTTCCTCGGAGTCTTATTCCTACTAGAGCCAGTATATTTAGGTTTACTGTGTTTTGTTTTGTGATGTGTTGTGGTTAATTGGGATAAAAATAAGTATCTGGGCAGTTGACATATTTTGTTGATTTTTGGAATAGTAAATACCCCTACAATTATCTATTTTGTAATTGTGTGATGTGCATCTATATGTGACTACTGTGAATCTTTTTATGGCATTAATATTAGGGACATGATAATCATTGTTAACAATTGAATGAACTGGATAGGTAGTAGCTTGTGATGTATCTTTGTGCGATGTATTTGTGAGATACTACCTAATTCCCATTGTGTGTCAAATCTAGAACCTGCCTAGTTGGTCTT
The DNA here is from genome assembly GCF_002878395.1 of Capsicum annuum. Classification (NCBI taxonomy): domain Eukaryota; kingdom Viridiplantae; phylum Streptophyta; class Magnoliopsida; order Solanales; family Solanaceae; genus Capsicum; species Capsicum annuum. Next base: position 9,658 of record NW_025853164.1, on the reverse strand, counting down.
GCCTTGGTTTTAGGAGAGTGATTAGGAAAGGATCATAGGCCAGTTTTTATATTAGTCCACTTTTATCCTAAATGACCTTCTATGTTTGAATAATATCCCTTGATCCTGATTTT
>NW_025853164.1:0-6545 GCF_002878395.1 Capsicum annuum | reverse complement strand
AAAAAAAACTAAAACAAGGCTTTAAATAGTTAACCCTAAATAAGAAAATAAAATTAAAGTTCAGATTTTCTTCAGAATAGATGACGGCGCTCGTGATGGCCTATCAAGAGTTAGACGACCTATCACGGACGTCGTCAGTTTCTCTGCAAGTTTAGCTTCTGCTGCCTAAAGTTGACGACGACGGTGATGCCTTATCATCACCTTGACGGTGTGTAATGAATGTCGTCACAAAACTTTCTGCAACTTTCATCTTCTGTTTAAGGTTGACGGCATCCTTGACAGCCTATCACCAGGCTGACGACGTGTCATGGATGTCGTCAGCCACACTTTGTTCTTTATTTTCTTTTGATTTCATGTTTTTTGCTTCCTTTATTTGTGGTTCCCCTTCTACTCTACTTATACTGCAAAATCAAAGTAAACTAATCAAAAAACGACTAAAGTTACTCAAGACTTTGCAATTATTTAGAAAGCTGTAAATGTGTTAGCATGGGCTCACACATCAACCTACACTGGGGTCCACTAACAAGGCTGTTCGGGGGAGTATATGGTCGATAGTGGCTGTGAGAGCTTTCCACCCACTCCATACACCTGACAGCTCCCCTTCCTAAAATAAGGGTGACTCAATTAGAGGTCATGTACACACGTGCACTACGAATTTGTTGCGAAAAAAATGACTCGGGTTATGCACATAATGCCAGATATAAAGTGGTAACACATAATAAAAACTATAAACATGCAACACATAGGTAATCAACAATGATAAAATAAATACAAACGATAACACAAACAATGTTTATACACACATAATTTCAAACTATGCCGATACAACTCCAAAAGTAAGCTCGGATTCTGAAAATTTCTCCAGCAGAGTCGTCAATGCTGTCACCCCCTTTTTTAACCAAAAAGATGGATTTTAATGTTTGAAAAGGTTTTATTATCTAAGTGACAAAAGATTTAAAATTTATTTCAAAAAAAAGATTATTTACATTTTTTATTCAGAGTCGCCACTTGACATAAGCCGGTGTGCCAAGTCACCTTTGAAAAATTCTTTTCAAAACTTTGACTCTTTAAAACTGGTTTGCTAACAGAGATTCCAAGTAATGAATTCTGTTGATCGAGGCGAAGGTGTTAGGCACCCCTCGATCCCGTGGTTCGGCCACGGTCTCTTGGTGAATTATATCGGCTCGTAAGACACTATGAATATATAAACCCATAAAAACACATAAAAGAATCAAACAAACACATCAAACACAATCCAAAACCACAATAATAACGTTCAGTCCAATTATACAGTCCAAAATAGTCCTATTCTAAACTAGTCCTAAACTAAGCTCCACCCGACGCCTCGGGCCTTCGTCACGAACATCTTTCAGGTACAAAATACTTCGGGGCATTCTCCGACCAGATGATACATTTGATCAAGCACGATAAACTAGAAAACATTCAACACACATTCCACATTCAAACATTCAACAAAACACTTATTCCTAAATTTTTCCTACCCGAACCTATACTTGTCTATTCATTTCAACATGTCATAATTCTATCACGTTCCAACGACAATCATGCTTATTCCGAATTAAACAAAACAACAATAAATCAAAATTGATCTATGTTCACCCTTTTTATCAATTTCACAATTCTACCCCATCTAACTTCATTTTTTATCAATCACACTATCAAAACTACTCAAATTCGTTTCACATATCACCAAAATCACATCATCAAGCACATAATCATAACATTAACAAAATCCAACAATCATAATCACCCCACACATAATCACAACATCGATGCCAAATTAAAAGAAATAAGGAGTAAGAGTTATAGAGATGGACCTTCCGAATGCTCTCAATTGATTAAGAAGAGAATAAAAGCGGTCCTGAAACCTAGAAGAATACCACAATCTCAATCCCGAACCAGTAATTGGACTGGTTTAAAACTGTGATGAAATTGAATTTTGATTCAAACCAAGGAAACCTTGAAGAGTCAATGAATACCCGAAACCAAAACTCAAAAAAAAAATGAGAATCCGTATGACAATTTCGACGAGACTTTAATGGAGTCGGAGTAAACTGTCGACTTTTCTGACTTGTCGACTGGACTGATGTTTTCAGGCTGGATTTCACCAGAGAAACCAAAAAAAATGAGAAAAGTGTCTGGGGATTTCAATATTGGGACAAATTTAAGCTCGGGATACTTGAACTTGACTAGAAAATACCGTTTCCGGCGACCCCTGGTGTTTTTTGGTCAGATTCCGGTGCTAATTTTGGTGGGATTGCGCCGATTTCGTTGTTTATTTGCCAAATCTCTCAAAATCCTTTCATTCTTTCGATTCTCTCCCTCTCTCTGCTTTGCTCTCTCTCTTCGTTACTCTCTCTTTCTCTCCGTTACTCTCTTTGTGTGTGTGAGTATATGTGTATGTCTTTATTCACTGGTTGTGTTGTGTGTGTGTAATGTATTGTAGTATGTGTTAGTGGGTGTGTATTGAATAAATGGAGGAGTGTGTAGGTGTCCATTAATGGTGGAGAGATAGTTTGTGAGTATATTCTTGAAAGTGTTTTCTTTTTTGAGAAAGAAGATGATGAGTGTTTTCAATGAAAATTTCCTCTTCTTTTTGGCCCTCTGTGTCTATGTGTATATCCTCTCCTTTCTTTGTGAAAAGAAACGTGGGGGTGGGGGGGGGTGTTAAAGGATAAGAGTGGGGGTGAGATGGGGGTAGGAGTGGTGAGGGGGATGAGATAAGGTTTGTTAGGATAAGGAAATATCAAGGATTTGATTTGTTACGAATTTATTAATATTTTATTATTTTTTTCTATTTTTATGGGGTATAATCGCATGGATGAAGGTGTACGATAACGTGAGGTGAAAATGGATGAATTGGGTTTTGGCAGGGACAAAATTAGGTGTCTGCTATACCAGCTAGGTTGCTGCCCGGAGGACCAAACCTGACTGCTCGGACAAGCTTGGTATACTGTATTCCCTTATCAGCAGGCGGTATAGTAGCATTGCAATTATTCCACCAGTACGGGTCTTCTACTCTAATCCTCGATAGATAGAAAAATTACACAACCCGTAGAAGTATCATGCGCCAAACATCTACTACCTAGAAAGTAATTAAGACAAGCATTTACAGCATGTCTTTAAATTAAAGAGTTTCAGTACCCTAGACCTAGATTATTAAATGTGCCATACACTTCTGACTCATGGAATCTTTGACTTTCCGATGAATCAAAGGAGGTCTACCATGTCCATTTCAGACTGAGCCCTGTATTGTAATGTTTGCATGAAATCTAGAAGACTTCAAGCAAAAATAAGTTCGCATATGCCTAAGGGCTCAGCATCTAAACTTCAATCAAAAACTTACTAGGCTAAAGAACTTCAAGAATTACATGCACAAAGTTAAAATAAACTCACGAGCAATAAATCATATGCAACATAACTAACTAGTTGGATAATGAAGGTTTTTTGACTCGCATGCTCTTCCTTTCTTTCTTTCTCAACCATTTTCCTTTCATTTTTGACACATTAAACAATCCACTCACGTGCAGGAGAGATGCAACTCGCATTCTACTTTTAGTTTTTGCTCTCAAGAGCCTTCTCCCAACTTTGGTCTCACGGATGACTCCTCACAAGTACCCCCAACACAATTATTTGACCATTTATCAAGTAAAACAAGGCTCTCTTTGTAATAATTAACATAATGCGAATTGTGACACCAACCATTTATAAAGTTACCTATGTCATTCTCTTTAAAATCGTCAACTACATGCTCAACTGAAACCAATAGTCCACAGTTCTCTTTTCATAAGATTTTACCATCTCTCCTTATAGCCATTAGAAATCCCAAGCTCATTTCGACCAAACCTTCCATTAATATAAGGTGTCCAGAAGATTTCAGTACGAAGAGGAAAAGTTCGTGCAAAGTGATAAGATTGGATGATGAACTGCTTCACCCATGAGTTTGGTGCACCATACTCTCTCATTATCCAAATATCAATGGGTTTACTTTTGTCATAATTATTATCAACCAAACAAAGAGATCCCTCTAACACAAAAAGGAACATTTCGTCATAACGTGGTCGTGACTCATTGATTAAACTACTCGGCAATATCAATTCTGAGAATTTCTCGTCATGCATGTCGAAAAAAACAATCACACCCCGAAGTCCAAGTGATCCTTCTACCCAACAAGAAACAATCCAATGAGAAGATCCATTTACATATGCATGTGGTGTACTTGCAAAGAATTTATAAGGTAGAGAGACATGACTAATATCTTCCCAAACACCAGTACTTAACTTATAAACATCAACATGAGGTGGAAACGAATGAAGAGTGTGCAGTACTCTTACCACCTTATAGTCATTAGTAACAGGATCATACCCAAACCCTAGCATATAACCAAAGATTTCACCGAGTATGTCAATTGTAAAAATTGGTTCTGGGAGTTTAAAAGATTTTCTGATGGATGGGTTCAAAAAATAGAAATGGTTCCAGTCATGCGACAGTTCGGCAGCAGCAAGGCACAAAATCCCATTACAACTACCCACAATATTAAAACAATCGCTACCTTCACTGCACTTAAATGGTGAATCAAACTGGGCAAACTCATTCAAATATTCATCGTAACACAACATTTGATATAATTCATTTTGGGGATTTATAGAGTAAGATCAAACCAAGATGTGATCGTCTCTGTTTCGGTTGAGATGCGTGGAGATAAAATTAGCGCTAGTAACAAGAGAGTACCAAGTCTTACAAACACTTGTGCATTGAAGAATTGACTTTTTGGCAAATAATCCGATATTTTTCTCCGATGGCGGATCTGGATATCCCTGTTCTTCTGGAATTTATTCTTTTCCTTTCTCCTTGAACCCTAAAATTTGCTTCTAATGGGGTGCTTCGTTTCCTTTTATTCATATGTTTTTGGTAAAAGACATCCTTCAATTATACTTTAAACATAAACTATATCCTTCTACTATTATAATGACCAGAAAACATCCCTCAATTATTCTAAAAATGATAAGATTCATCCTTCCGTTAGATTTTATAAGGAAACTAACGGCTGAACCTCTGATTACCAAAGCAGACCTCATATCAAACACCGTTAAGTTTTCAAAATCCGCTAAACGTAGATAAAAAATGATAATCTTGATCCAAATTCAACAAGCCCATTTTATAAACCTAAAGACCTAAGCAAAATCCTTGTTAGTGTACAGCTTACATGGGATGGGTTGGTAAAACTTAATAGATAGTACTAAATTAATGATGAATTTTAAAGAACTCAAGCAAATCCAAAAAGGAAAACAATTCCATGATTTTAAAACTACTTCCACAGCTACAACAACCAAGATTTAGATGAGAGTACACAAATCAGGGAATATTATATTGGAATAGTGAAGTAGCAGTTACATAACTTTTCATAGGCATTCAACAACAACAACAAATCCAGTATACTCACAATGGCGTCTGAAAGGGTAGAGTATACGACAGTCCTTACCACAACCTCGAATGTGAGGTAGAGAGGTTGTTTTCCATAGACCCCCGGCTCAAGACAAAATGCAGACCAGATTTAGATGTAATAAGGGTACAAAAAACAACAGCAGTAACAAAACAATAGATAATAAGAGTTAATAACTCAAATGGTTACTCAACTATAAACTTTTATTCCAAAAAGTAACTCAATTTTATTATTTACCTCAAAAGTCACTCAACTATGGACTTTTATACTAGAAAGTCACTTATCTTTGATCTTTATTTAAAAGACACTCAACTATCACCTTTCCGTTCAACTTATTTAATTATTTTTTTTAGTAAAATTTGCTTATGTGGAGCTTCTATTTAAAAACAAAATTTTGAAAAAATAAAAAGTATCCATTTTATAAAGTTTTTATCCATATTCTCTTAAATTAATATTTGTTCCTCCTTTTTCTCATTTTTATTCCCATAACTCGAATATTTGCAATATAATGTAGGAAATTAACACTTATAATTGTACGAAATGGAATTACCATCATATTTTATCTTTGCATTTTATTTTTTATTTTGTCTTTGAAAAGGAAAAAAAAGGAAAAACAATAAAGAGGAACAGAAGAATTCAAGATGAACAAACAAGAATAAACAAGAATGATACTACAAGTGATTTACCCGAAATAACATGAATAAACAAGAATTCAAGAACTAAAAGCTACAAACGCAGTACAAACACTACCAATAAAGATAACACTACAAACACTACCAATAAAGATAACACTCCTACCTACTATCATGAATGCACTCTGATCGCTTAACTTTCATAGGATATTCAACAAATAAATTTAAATATTTTAAGCTGCTAGCTTACTATGACATCATATCCATAGGACATGGCTCCTCTAGTTCTATCATAGGCTTATTTTACTGAGTGAAGTACAATTACTCTCTCCCAACCAATAGTTTTATTTATGAGTTTTATCTCAAGCAAATATTTTGAATATGCACTTACCCAAATTAAGTAGCACTAAATAAGAAGATGCACTTACCCAAATTAAGTAGCACTAAAT
>NW_025853163.1:0-1638 GCF_002878395.1 Capsicum annuum | reverse complement strand
GGTTATGATGATTTTATTCGAGCTAAGTGAGTCATTTATATCAGCATGCATAATTTTATAAACTGTGATGATATTAAGATATTATGTTATATATGCATTGCGCCCCTATATACTCGGTACGTTTCCACGGTACTGATCCACATATTCGTTTGTGGGCTATATTTTCTCGGAATGTAGGTACAAGGTATAGTATACACCTTTAGATCCAGTCAGTTCATGGCATCCAGTCAGTAGGTGATGAGTCCTTTCGATTCATGAGCTTGAGTCAGTTATGTAGAATTAATAATGTTGTATTTTCCTTATTCAGTCATATTGAGTGGGGATAGTCAGGAGTCATGACCTGGCTACCTTGAGTCAGTACTATTAGAGGCTTCATAGATAGTCAGTAGAAGTGGATGTATTCAGTTTCAGTTTTGGTTGTAAAAGAAGAGTTGTAATATTGTAAATTCAATTTTGTATCTATCATATTCAGAAAAGAGTTATTTTCCGCAAATTTATATAGATTTATACTTTTTATTTAGTTGCTTATGTTTTATGATAGTAGAAGGGTTAGGTTGGGGTCACTTATGACCCTAAGCACCGTGTGACATCTCGGGACCCAATTTTGGGGTGTTATAGTATAGTATTAGCACACAAGAACAATAATCTGTTGGTAGGGTCATTAGGCCAACCTAAGATAAGAATATGAACATTTAACCAATGTAGTACAACAGGTTAATTCATGTTCATTCTAACCTAAACCTAACATAATAAGTATCAATTAAGCAGTCTTGAATTTCAAGCAACAAGCCAAGTATTTTTAACCAAGTCAAGTAAGTCAAGACATGTCAAATGAATTCAAGACAAGTTACGCAATATTCAACATATAAATATATTTACTAGTTCACTCAGGAATCGTCAAACTCACATCGAACCCAAACATACATGTTATGAGTATCATAACCACCCTCTAGTCATGACCTGCAGGGGAAAAATTCTAACCATGTACCAAAATCAAAGACACAAGTGTCTGCCAACTTTATTCCACCTATAAGATGAGAGAATATTCAAAAACCAAAGAATTCCTCATTTCTCCAAAAGGTAAATCAAAATCATACAAAAAGATAAAATCATTCAATTGACCATACCAAACAACACATACTAAGAAGCCATACTAAGAAGTAGTTAAAATTTACACATAGTACAAATTTGATAAAACTACAGTACCATCACCTACCTCAAATCAAGCTTGCACAACTCCATTAAGTCGGAGCCATGTCCTTCTGTGCAATTTCCACTTGATGTTAGTTTAGAAAATGCATACAAACACATAATTAATGAAATGAACTACCACTTTGGGTATTATGACTCAAACCCAACCCCTAAGGCCAAGTTTGTGATCATTTACTCTCTGTTCTAAGGCTTTTCTACCTCAATTTTCCTAAAACTACCAATTTCATGGATGATTTAGTGAATTAATTTAATGCAAGACAAAAATAACTATTTGTAACAAAAACCCATTAATATTATACCTAATTTACTCCTTTGAACAAGTAAACCAACAAAACTCATCCTTTAACCCTTCCCAAACTAAGTAAACTAGCAATTCTCGGGCTACATTATTGATTTACTAGTTACAAGATATGACTGCCTTACCTT
>NW_025853162.1:0-1039 GCF_002878395.1 Capsicum annuum | reverse complement strand
ATGTATTCTAAGGGTTGAAAATCCTTAAATAGTAATAAATAGGATTAAAAACAACCAAATATGATAATTAACCACAACCAATTCAATTCCAAACATTATTTCTCATGTTTTTATCCTTAACCCAGGAAAAGAGTGTTTAGCCGATTATAGACATAACAAGAATTGAAAAAGTGTAATCCATTTTAAAATCCATAAACAAACCAAAGTAATGGAATAAAAACCCTAATTTAATTGTTATCCAACCTCCATTTTAGTCCCAAGGTCATCCAATGTGCTTACAAAGTGTTTAAGTGTCCTATATATAGTAGGACATGAATCGCCAATTTCAACCTATTGGCTTGCCATGCCAATATCAAGCTATGTAGGTAGTGTGGCATGCCAAAAATTCTATGTATCACTATAATGTTACATCAAGGAAGTTTACAAGGGTGTTTAACGGTCATATCATGGCAGGCCAAGCACATTAATTTGTCCAACTTTGATCAACCCTTGTCCCATGATTTTGTCCTTTGATTTCATGTATTATGGTGTTATTTCCATGTGATTACAGCTTGTTTAGAATACTTTTATCATCATTATTAACTCCAAATATTCCTACAACATCAAACACCACACATTAGACCACACACCACCTATAATTCAAGACCACGGATTAGTAAATGCCATAGCTCAAGCTAAGAGTACAAGCTTTTATCCATTGTTTCTTAACATAGTGATTTGACTCCAAATTCACTTTGAACACACTATGGACCTCAAAATTACATTAAATTACACTTATATGATTATTTATACAAATAATTACTGATTAAGCCTAAGAGAAATCCTCAAAACAAAACTAATTATGCTCGGATAACAACACTGAGGTACATAAATTTACCTAATATCAGCTATTACCAATTGTGGAATTACTAGTACTAGAAGAACCACTACTATAGGAGCCACAGCTGTAGGTTGATCTTAGGTGAATTTATGCACTTAAGTGTCCTATTTTGTATGTATTTTACCTAGTTTTGAGGACTTCTTGTGTGCGTAATGAGTA
>NW_025853161.1:0-1515 GCF_002878395.1 Capsicum annuum | reverse complement strand
AGATGCTAACACATTTAAGGCTTTTAACTGAGAATAATTGCAAAGTCTTAATAAACTTTTGTCGTTTTTGATTGTTTTCCCTTTGATATTGCAGTAAAAGTCAATATGCATGAAAATATATGAAAGCTCCAACAAGAAGGATGAGTTTTGGTGAAAGATGCAAGAAATTAAGTTCTGAAGATTTCTTCTGATGACTTGGTCTGATAAGCTACCAGATCTGTGATAAGCTATCATACCATGTCGTCACACATAGGAAGAGAACAAAAAATTAAAGATTTTTTGATGACATATCTTGATAAGCTATCAAATCTCTGATAAGTCATCGGCATGTCGTCACTCAGAAGCAGAAGGAATAAATTGGAAGCAAGGCATAATGACAAGTCTGATAACTTATCGGACTTATGATAATTCGACACACAGCTTGTCAGACAGATGAAGAGAACCTGACGACAATCTCAGATAACTTATCAGATTTGTGATAACTTATCAGACATGTCGTCACCTAAAAGAAAAATTCTAAATTCTTAATTTCAGTTTTTTCTTAAGTCACAGATATAAATAGCAACTTTTAAAGTTCATTGAGGGACCACATCATCTTGTACATCTTGAAACGACTGGAACTCATTACAAAAGCCCAGTTCACCTTTTTCTAGCTATCTTAACTTAGAATTCAATTTTTAATTCTTTGATTTAGTGTGGGATATTCTTCATGAATTTGGGAAATCAATTTTTGACTACATCTTTTATAAGTTTAATCACTGTGAATTATGAATTTAGTTATTGGTATTGATTTCTCTTTGATGTGGAACTAAAACCCACAACCAGGGTTGTGGGGATCTATGATTATTCCTCCATGGATTTAATAGTTGGCTAGGGTTTGAGTGATTGTGGAGACATCTTAATAATTCCTTTGTTATGATGGTTATTTATTGGTTGCAAATAGTAGATCCCGGCTTATGTTGATTTGCTCGAACTGAGAAATAAACTAAAGCTAGCAAATTATCAACGAGGATTTGGGAAGGTTAAGTTCTTATCTTATGATTAATGCTGTTACAAGATTGATCAACTCGAGATAAAATCAATATGAATAGAATGCTCTCCTAAGAGGTCAACATCTAGGTAGGTTGAGAAACACTTAGATGGACTGTCGAAACTGATAATTTAGTGTTTCTCATAATTCATGAAAATCCAATACTACAACTATTATTCAATAGAGGATTACTAATCATAGTGATCACAACCTTAGATTCTCTATATCATGGATTTGAAATATTGTAGTTTAAGATTTGAGTTCTAAGGTGGATTGAAGTGTTAATAATTTTTGTTCAATTATTAAAGACCCCTATTTTGTCTTTTCGTGCCAGTTGTTTTGAGAGCGAGTCTCTCTTGAACGTCCCCTATTTGACATACTTGATTTCATATATGAGTGAAGAGGGACTTCTTTGTTGGAAGGGCACATTGATTGCATTGCTATCTGCTTACATGTTTAGATAGTGTAATTTATATATATGCATG
>NW_025853160.1:0-3128 GCF_002878395.1 Capsicum annuum | reverse complement strand
GGCTAGGACAGATGAGATATTTAGTTGTCATAACACTTTATTTCAAAAGTAGACTTAACTCGGCTAATTTAACGGGATACTTGCTACCTCCTACTAGCAACACGTAGAATTAACTCTATCCATTGAAGCTAGGACAGATGTGCTATTTAGTTGTCAATAATACTTTATTTCAAAAGTAGTTAATTATTTATGTTTGTTCAGCCTAGCTTGCGCTCTTCTTGACTAATTTAACAGGATAACTGCTATCTCTCACTTGCAACAGGTAGCAAGGTAACTCGTAAGAGTCCAAACAGCAATCACATGCAGAAATTTTAGGTCCGCATCACCAAAGAGTTACCTTTATATTTGGTTGGTTGCTAAGAGGAGGGGTTTCATGGCTACTGGGCAAGAAAATGAGGGTCAAAGGGCACTGTCCTTGTTTAGTTAAAAAAATAATTGAGAGAGGAAGGTAGAAATGAAAAAGTATGCTACTCCTGAGATTAGCTTATATAACCTATGAAGCTATCTCCAAATTTACGTATGAAGCTACATTAATAATTTAATCATCCTGCATCGTATCATTCCATCTCTTTAAGCATGAAATGACCTTTAATGACACTGGTTTAGAGTATCTTCGGTTAATAGTAACTTTTAGGATTTTTTTTTAAAATAACTTTTAGGATTCGAAAGTCTATAAAACTTATGGAGTTTCTTTAAACGACACACATAAAAGCTTTTCTAAGAGAGATGTTAGTCATATTGACTTAAAGTTATGCTCATTTACCAGGGATGCGACATTTGAAGAAATTCCTTTTAGAAACACATTTTTCACTATCTATTCTTTATATCAGCAATACAAGACTCGTTACTAAAGTGACTTGTAATCAGTATAAAATAAATTTTTGGCCATCATTTGAGAGCATATGCATTATTGATACTCTATAACTCTTTTCCTAAGATATTGTCCGCGACTTCCAACCAAGTCAACTTCTACCAATTTTTTTGAATTTATTGATTGCAAAACTACTATGGAATAATTGTAGTTCAAAACATAAGAGTGCTGCTGGCTATTTCCAAGTTCCATAAGAAATTAAATGTTCTTCAAGTCAGTGAAAAGATTTTCTATATAACATTCAAAGAAGAGGTAACCTCTCTGGTCTTCACAACGATAATATGTGGTGTGAAACTGGATCCTATTGTTCCTGCAATCAGAAAACAACACAGGATAATGGGGAAATTTATCATACAGGGGGAAGCGACACATGTATTCAATCTCCCTACCTAGAGCTGTCAATATGGGCTTGGCCCGTGAGGCCGGCCCAACCCAACCCTTTAATTAAGTGGGATTGGGATAAGTTTTTTCAGCCCATTTAGAAATGAGGCTTACAAGCCCAACTTCACTAGGCCCGTCGGCCTCAGAGGCCTGACCCGTCAGCCTCAGAGGTCAGCCCATGGGCTGGGACATTAAAACTAATTATTAAATATTTTTAAGTTGGTAATTTATTTATTAGGAATTAGAATTTTGTCAATCTTTTCTAACTAGCGACTTATTTTTTTATCTATTCTTTGGTTGATACTAATTTTTTGGAAGTTCTTATTATGTGTATGGCTAGTAAGCTGTTTTTAGTTGTGAACTTCAAAGAGTTGCTTTTACTCGTGATGGTTTAGTAGTTGTTGCCTTTGCTTAATGCAATAATCTGTTCTTTAAATTTACGCTCTCTTATGTTATAATCTTGCTTCTTTTATGCAGATACTTTGTGTATATCTATATTTATTATCTTAAGCATATTAGAATTTTTCTATGAAATTTGTAGCTAATCATCATTTCTTTGCTTATTATAGTAAATGTCACGAGCTAATTACAACTAAGGGATCGTTTGCTGTGAGGTATAAGAGATAAATAGTGTGAGATAAAATAAAGGACTATTTTATCCCATGTTTGGCGTGAGGTATTAGTTAGTACTAGCATTATTTGGCTCACCATTTACACCATAGTGATGAGATAAATTATCCGTATACATAATGGAATAACTAATTTCAAGATTAATTATCCTAGGATAAACTCTTTCCCAACCTAACGACCCTTAAAGGTATTAGTAAGATGCCTATTACATGCTAAAAACTAGTAAGAGACATATTAAAGTGAAACCATAAAAGTTGGTGATAGTCTAGTACTTATAATATTTATTTTATCATGTTTCAGGTTGTTTTAATTTTTTCTGAAGGGTCGGCCCGCCCCAACCCGTGGCCCACTTAGGGTTGGGTTGGGCCACTATTTTAAAGGCCCTTTAATTAAAAAGGCTAGTCCTTCCTGGCCTATTTAATTCTCTAGCCCGCTAGGTTTGGGTTGGGTTAGGTTGGGCCAACCCATTTTAATAGCTATATCCCTACCCCACCCAACCCAACCCAAAAAAGGAAATAAAAAAAGACGAAGAAAAATGAAAGAAAAGAGTCAAAAATCATCATTCATATTCTATTACACATGATCCACGAGAATCCATGAAAATGCTTGGTCAATTAATTCAACAGGGTAGAAATTTATAATATAAGTTTTAGGAAACAAAGGAATCAGTTGCACAACTGTTAAGGAATAAATTTGAAAAAGAGAACTCTTATGAAATTAGCAATAAATGATAAGAATGTTGAAGTCCATATACATACACAAAGCCATCACAACAGAATATTAAATAGGAATGTACCTTCTGCTATAGTTTTTCTTTTAGAATAGTAACATACGTGTACATAATCAACACTAAGTTGGCAACACCATAAATACAAGTAACCGAAGATCCTGACTATGCAAAAGGAATTTATAGGGATCCTATCTAGACTATCGGGGGAATCTGTCTCTTCTAATCTTGTTTATTTACATCAACGATAGAACAATTGAATACAACTCATCTTGATCTTTTGTGATGAATTTTGCTTACCTTCAAAACTTCTAGCATTTCTTTCTTTCAAAATTGACATTATAAAAGGTGCCACCGTAATTATTCAAGCATAGGAGAGAGTCTTTCACTTTGCAGGCAGCTATCAAAAGAGGCGTGCAGACTGATGAAGTCACATACGCTTATATAGGTAGGTTAGAAACTCTTAGGCAAAAACTAACCCTTGGAACTTTTTCATAAAATATGCACAACCATATTTTA
>NW_025853159.1:0-1671 GCF_002878395.1 Capsicum annuum | reverse complement strand
AACTAGTCCTTTTCCCACCTAGCAACTCAACGGTACCACTAGCCACACACAACATGTAATAGCCTTAGAATAAATATCATAGCTTTAAAACACCCTAGGCATACTTCTACATCATACATACACAGTCATACTTCATTACGAAATCAAATAAACTTAAGGACTCGCATACACTGTTCAAGCCTATAGATCACTTCCCTATAAGTAGTATCATTAATCAATAAATCATCACATCCACCTTCATGGCCATCAATTATTTCAAACTTAATGTCTAGTGCTAAACATGATTTACTACCCAACCATACACACAAATTTTTCACTTGGAAACTATGAAATAAACATCACGAAAACACTAGTGCACTAGAACTTCATAACCATAATAATCAATCATGACCTAATGATTTTCCTTGTCATAATCCATTAGCATGTACTATTTCAACACATCAAGCCTACTAACTTAATCCCACAAAACATGCATTATCAAACTCCTGCCACTATTTACCACCACACCATTTAAATTCAAGCCTATAGTTAAGTATCAATCATTTACCACCAATGAAGAATGCAACATAATATAAATATACTAATCCATAAAATTGGGATATTCTACCCAAATATCTCAAAAATCTACTACATACCTTCTCATAAATAGTACTAGTTTACAACTACCAATGAAAAGGGGGGGAAGGGGGGGGGGGGTTAAAGCCTCATAATAGACATGGTCAACCTTATCTTTATATTATAAGCCTGCACAATCGTATCTACTTATACTTCTTTCTCACATCACAATTACTTACCCAAGTGTACATTTACACTACCTTCAAAGTCCACAACAACCATGAGTCTATACTTATAACCTACTGGCTAATTTGGCCATTTTCATACATCAAGCAAGGACAATTCACCTCACCTAATAAATCCTTCTCTATCTTCTACTAATAAACTAACACACAAGGACAAATTGCTTCATTACCAAATCTATCTCATGCAAAAAGATTCAGCTATACATATATTCAACAAACACAAGAACAACATGTTGAACAACAAATTGCTAGTGAATCGAAATAGGCCTCGCACGACTTCACTAGACTTTATTTTTGTGGTTTGAACAAGAAAATGAAATGAATGACAAGGCAACTACGCTAGTGAAAAGAAAGAGCCCCACACGGCTTCTCTAGACTTTTTAGTTTCATCAACACGATGATAAAATATTTTTAAGAGATGGAAACTTGTCACACAATATTCCATAATCTGAGAATACACATCTTGCTTTGTATAGATAAAAAAAATTTGAGTCAAATATTTCCCCCACAGATTATGATACAATTCACACACGCTACTAGCTACCAATAGGTGATGACACCGACACTTTAACTTATACTACTATTTGGGTGAAAATATAATTCCAATACTTCTACTATACATCTTTTCCTCTAAGCATGACATCTGTAACATAAATTTTTGAAAAGGGCTGAATATACTCAATACAGAAGGCTGAAAAGCACGATTTCATCAAGATCAAGGGTCACAGTAGAACTAATACACTCTGAAGCAATAACAGACTCTTCTCAAGTTCTTGCAGAATTTTAAGATCTTATATGACGCGATCTGAAGGGACCATACCATTTAGACTCTAAACTTTTGCACTTGAATCACCTTAGTAATGTGATAGGT
>NW_025853158.1:1203-1849 GCF_002878395.1 Capsicum annuum | reverse complement strand
GACTATTATTAGTCTAGGCTTTAATTAGTTTTTGTCTTTTTAGAAGACATTTGTAAAGTATAGTAAATGAGGTTAGGTAGATGTAGATAATTTTTGAAGACTTTTTGTAAAGTTCTAGAAACGTGTAAAATAAGGAAGGAAAACTTTTGTAAAGTTTCAGATTATAAATAAAAGGCATCGAAGGTAGAAAGAAAATGCAAGCCTTCATGAGTTGAAGCACAAATACTCTCTCTTGTCCACAATAAATATTTTGCTTAGTTATTAAAAACAGGTATATTTCAATGGAAAAAGCTATGGAGGAACAAAGCTTAGAATTATCAAAACTACCAGAACAGGTATATTCATTTACTATTATGAATAGCTAAATTCATAAATTCCTGACAATCATGATATGATAAAATAAGTTCATGTTAGTTGCTTTATAGTAGAATTATTCGAAAAATAGCATGTTAAGAAGTTTATTAGCAAAGTGGAAAAGGAGAAAAATTCCTAAGAACTATGTCATCCTAAAGGTGAAATCGGTGAGGCAAGAAAGCTGTGATAAGGGAGTAACCAAAGTAGAGGCGCTATTTAAGGGAAAACTATCCAGATTACCATGCCAATAGTGATCGAAAAATATGTTATTTAAGAATAATCTAGTATATAG
>NW_025853158.1:0-1103 GCF_002878395.1 Capsicum annuum | reverse complement strand
TATGTGCGTGATTGAAGGGAATATTTTGAAAATAGCAATTTTATGAAAAATGGTAATTATTTATCTGAAAAAATGGTAGATAAATTTAAAATACTCGTTTTATATGTACTTAAGGATATAGAAATAGTTGGATATAAGAAAAATCATATTGAAAAAAATATTTGATATGTAATCTGCAATAACGTTTTTGTTAGTACTAATTACTTCAATTGTAAATGTAAAATTTAATATATTCAAGACTAGTCTCTGAATTTCTTTTATTGTAACTGAATTTTGTATTTTCTTTGTTAGCCACCAACGTATCTGTGTATTATCTGTTCGTACAATAAACTTGTTATATACAATATATGGCTCAAATGCTAATAAACATTTATATAATGAGCATAATTATTTTCTATTTATTTTCCATTTTATTTCTGTTTCATTAAACGTAGCTGAGTAGTATCTACAATGGTGTTCTAATTTTTCTTCTTCATATCTATATTTAAGTATTCCTTCATAACTACATTCACTAGCATCTGCTTCTACTATATATATAAATTTTTTATTTTCATCTGAAAATTATAATTTTGGTAATTCTTTACAAAGTATTTTTATTTTCTGAACTTATTTTTTATCTTCTTCGTTATAATTATATTCTACATCTTTTTTTCCTGTAAGGGCTTTAGATTTTCGGCTAATTTTGGTATATATTCTCTTACTTGGTTTACTAATCCTAAAAATGATTGTAATTTTTTTTTTGTATCTAATTCTTTTTTCGAATTTATTATTTTTTGTAATATATGTTGTTGCATTTTTACCCCGCTTTTATCTATTTGTATTCCTAAAAATTCTATCTGATTTTTCATAATTTCAGCTTTTTTTTCACTTAAACTTATTCCAGATTTTTCTATTATATCCGTAAATTATTCTAATAATTTTAAATGTTCTTCTTTGGTCTTTGTATATAATAGCATATCGTCTATGTATACTATACAATTAGGTAGTTGTTTAAAATAATTATTCATAAAATGTTGATATCTACCTGGTGCATTTTTATATCCAAATGGTAGTACATTCCATTCATAAAATTCTTGTGGTACCGCATTTACGGTACCACAAGA
>NW_025853157.1:0-3596 GCF_002878395.1 Capsicum annuum | reverse complement strand
TTGGAGGTCATATTTGTGCAGTTTTGAATAGTTAAATGTCATATTTGTGCACTATCAAGGTTTAAGGCCAAAGTTATAATTTGGTGTCAAGTTTAGGGTCATTTTTATGTATTAATTCTTTATTAAAACTATAGTTTTTTTTATTTATTATTAGTATAGTTTCATCTTTTGAGCTGAAAATAATGAAAAAATAATAGTGAAAAGTCATTTGAATATATAAAAAGAAATCAGTAAGGGCATAATAGTTATTTTACCATTCTTTTTTTGCTGTTGGAACACTCAAATTTTTAGCCTACGCGCCCAGTTTTGCGTGTACTGTGCGTTTTGCCACATAGGATCGGAGGTCATATTTGTTTAGGTTTTGAATAGGTAAAGGTCCTATATGTGCACTATCAAAGTTTAAGGTCAATGTTATAATTTGTTGTCAAGTTTAGGGTCATATTTATGTATTATGACTATTTTTAATGTAATTTTCAAATAATATACATTTCTTTTCTTATCCAAGCTTTTATGGCATTGATAGTGAATTATATTTTAAAATAATTTAAGTTTTTAATTATTGTGATTTATAATACTTTTCTTCTATTTCAATTTAAGTGACACTAATATAATTTCGAGAGTCAATCAAATATTTTATATCTTTTAAATTTTTAAGTTGTCAATTATTGTAATTTATAGTATTTTTTATGTATTTTTTTGAGATATATAACAAATTAAATTATTTTTAGATATTTTAAGTTGTCAATTATTGTAATTTATAATACTTTTTATGTAATTTTTGAATAATATATGTTACTCTTCTTGTCCAGAGTTCTGTATCGTTGATAGCCAATTATATTTTTTAAATAATTTAATTTTTTAATTAGTTTGATTTATAATATTTTTCTATTCCAATTTAAGTGGCGCAGTGCTTAGATGACCATAATAATTAATTAAGGCTGATATAGTAAAATCATGATTAAAGCAGCGAAACATAAATGTCTTAAATGACTTACAACAACTAATTAGAAGTGACAAAGAAAAATTACCATAAAAAATACTTGTGAAAAAAATTTAAGTGAACCTCATATAAGACGTCAAGTTAATTCAAAGCATCAAGAGTTAATTTATCATTTTATATCGATTTTACCTTTTTTTTTATTAAATTTTATTAATATTTTAATACTCAAGTAACTTATAATAATTAATTAGGGGTGATATTCAGTAAAACTATGATTGAAGCAGCTGAGACAGACATGTCATAAATGTTTATTTTATTTTTTCAATTAAATATTATTAGTTTTTAATACATAAATGACTTATAATAATTAATTAGGGGTGATATAGTAAAATCACGACTGAAGTAGTTGAAGCAGACATGTCATAAATATTTATTTTATCTTTTTTAATTAAATATTATTAATTTTTAATACGTAATGACTTATAATAATTAATTAGGGTGATATAGTAAAATCATGGTTGAAGCAGCTGAAGCAGACATGTCATAAATGTCTATTTTATTTTTTAATTAAATATTATTAATTTTTTAATATATAAATAACTTATAATAATTAATTAGGGGTGATTAGTAAAATCACGGAGCAAGCAACCTGCTGAAGCAGGCATGTCGAAACCCTCTCTTCTCCTTCTCTCTCTCTCTCTCTATATATATATATACACACACACACATGAGAGGCTAGAAATAAGATATGCATTTAGTACACTCTTGAATTATGACCAAAATTGGTATGACACATTTCAACTTCACATGGGTTCTATTACCCCCACTGAAGTTAGTTTTAGTGTATTTTGTCGCCCTTTTAGGATGACGTGACACCTTTATTACATAAAAATGAGGGCCACATCAAAGGTGTCAAGTCAGCAAAAAAGGTGTCACATCAATTAAAAAGATTGACAAAAATATGATAAAATTTATCAGGGAGAATAGAATCCTTGTGAAATTGAAGTGTGTCATAACCAATTCGGTCATAGTTCAGAGGATTCTGGATGCTTTACTCGCTACAAATCATGCATATCCTATCTCAAAAATACATATGATTTGAGCTTATAGTTGGATCAATTTATCAACTATTCTTTTGTCAAGCCTTTTATTTAATAAGTACATTAGAGGCTAAAAATAAGATAAGTATCCAGTACACTTTTAATTATAGTCAAAGTTGCTACGGCACACTACAACTTCACACGGGTCCTATTACCCCTATAAAATAAATTTTAGTATATTTTGATCACCCTTTTGGGCTGACCTGAAACCTTTATTTCATAAAAGTGGGGTCCACGTTAAAGGTGTCACGTCAGTTTAAAAGGTGCCACATTAGCTAAAAAGATTGACAAAAATACAATAAAATTTAGTTTAGGGAGAAAATAAAAGGGAAAAGGACATGGGATGACCATTTTGAAAAAAAAAGGCCCATAATTGAAAAAGTGGATGTGATGTAGCCAGTCGGCTAAAGTAATTCCCTTTTTTAGCCATTTGACCCAATTGGACACATGCAGTCTCTATACTCAATTGATACACTTTTATACCAAATTGATTCACTTTTATAATATATTGATATACCTTTTTAAAAGGAGAAAGGAAATTCTATGCAAGCATATGCAGTCCCTATACCTAATTGATGTTCTTTGATACCACATTAATACACTTTTATACTACATTGATACACTTGCAGTGTATATATACTCAATTGATACTCTTTTATACTAGATTGATACATTTTTAGAATGCATGTAGAAACTATATAGAGTCGTATAAAATATGTATCTAAACAATAATTATAGTTAAAAATTATATAGAATGTGTATAAAAATGCTATAATTATTGTATAGAATATGTATATACATAGAAACTGTCTCATTATTATATATAAATATATATCTTTAATAATTGTATTATATTAAAAGTATAAATAATAGGAATAAAAAATATAATGGAGTGATTTTTTCCTGTTCTAACTATAAATTATTGAGAAAAAAACTCCATAAAATTATATTTAATTATTAAAATAAAAAAAGTAACTTTTTAAAATTTTAAAAAGAATAGCGAGAGAGAGTGAGAAGAGCAACCAACAAAGGAAAAAAGAAAAAGAGAAAACAATGAATTGGTATATTAAAAAGGAGCCGAAATGACTAATTAGTGGAATTACAATTCTTAGGTTACTTTTGGTGGAATTTGTTTGGCCGACTGACCATTTTCGTCCTTTCCCCAAAATAAAACTCTCGTAAAGTTGGAGTGTGTCGTAGCCAATTCTATCATGGTTCGGAGGGGTTACTAGATGCTTTAATCTCTAGAAATCATGCGTATCCTATTTTGAAAATACATATGATTTGATTTGAGCTTATAGTTGGATCAATTTCTCAACTGTTCATTTGTCAAGTTTTTTCTTTAATTACATTAGAGGCTAGAAATTATGCACATCCTATTATGAAAATACGTATGATTTTACATTGCTTTCGCATTTATTATGATTACATACACATGGATGAGTTAGTGTGTCAGGTGCTAATCACATGAAGCTGGGTGTCACAAATGAAAAGTCCAATATAAATTCATTTTACTTATGCACTTCTAATATCCTCAAATTGCAATAATAAATAAA
>NW_025853156.1:0-2402 GCF_002878395.1 Capsicum annuum | reverse complement strand
TAGAGGAGATAAGTTTTCTGAAAAAGGCAAAACCTATTGTGTTAGTAGGATATTCAGATTCTCAAAAGAGATACTTACTACTAGACATGCAATCCAAGAAGTTGTTATTTAGTAGAGATGTTGTGTTCCAAGAATATAAATTTCCTTTTGACCAGTCACAAAAACAATTGCAACCTGCAGCAGCTTCTAAACCTAATGAAGACGTAACTAATTCTTAGTTTCCACAGATAATACTTCATTTGCTCCATCACTATATAATACTTTTGCTACTATTGCACCACCTAATCTAGATACAAATAACATAAACAATAGTGCAGATAGTCCATCTGATCCCTCATTGGCTCAAACTTCATCCAACAGACCTACCAGAATTATTAGGCCACCTATATGGATGCAAAATTATGTTAATTCCTCTGGAAGCCAAAAATGCAAACATCCCTTATCCAACAGTTTGTCTTACAACAAAGTAATCAATGCTTATCAATGTTACTTAACAAAGTTCTCTAGCTTAACTGAACCTCAGCACTTTAAGCTAGCTATAAAGGATGACAGATGGGCAAAAGCTATGAAGTTAGAGATCCAAACCTTAGAAGCCTACAACATATGGACCATTGTTGACTCGTCAAATAACACTGTTGGTTCCAAATGGATATACAAAATAAAGTATCTTGAAAATGGTGAGGTAGAAAGGTTCAAAGCAAGATTAGTGGCCAAGGTCTATAGTCAGCAAGAGGAGCTAGACTATCATGAGACATATTCACCAGTTGCTAAAATGGTAACAGTCAGGTGTGTAATTGCAGTAGCAGTATCTAGAGGATGGAGTATTCATTAAATGGATGTCTATAATGCCTTTTTATAGGGTGATCTTGAAGAAGAAGTATACATGGAACTACCATAAGGTTTCAGTAGACAGGGGGAGAATAAGGTCTGCAAGCTGCACAAATCTTTGTATGGTCTCAAGAAAACTTCCGGACAATAGAATCTAAAGCTTACTAATGAATTACTTAATGTTGGATTTACTCAAAGTGAATATGATTATTCCCTTTTCACTCTACATAAAGGTGCTGATACAGTGGTAGTTCTAGTATATGTTGATGATCTACTTCTTACTAGGAGCAATGTTGCTTTGATTAATGCAACCAAAGATAAGTTAAACAAATAGTTCAGAAGACGGATTTGGATGATCTCAAGTATTTCTTAGGCATTGAGGCCCTAAGATTGGCTTTAGGAGTAATATTAAATCAAAGAAAGTATATCTTTGAGTTGAACTCAGACATCGGTCTTAGTGGTTTTAAGCCTGCACTTACCCCTTTAGAGTCTAATATGAGATTGACCACAATTGAATATGATCAATTTACAGGTGCACATGGAGATGAATTGTTATCAGATGCTTCTTCTTATCAAAGACTTATAGGCAAGCTCGTGTATGCTACCATCACAAAACCTGATATCAGTTTTATTGTCCAAAAACTCAGTCAGTTCATGCAATATCCTAAGAAGTCATACTGGGAAGCTGCTACCAGAGTATTCAAGTATCTAAAAGGTTCTGTTGGACAAGGTATTTGGTTAAATACTGATTCTTCTACTACTCTAACTTGTTGGGGTAACTCGGACTAGGCTGTCTGTCCTAACACTAGAAGATCAGTCACTGGATATGCAGTTCATTTTGGTGAATCCTTGATATCTTGGAAGTCCAAGAAACAACATACTATGTCTAGAAGTTCTGCTGAAGCTAAGTATAGAAGCATGGCTTCAGCAGTTGCAGAGATAACTTGGTTAGTTGGTTTGTTCTAGGAACTCAATGTTCCCATTACTCTGCCTATATGAGTATTTAATGACAGCAATTTAGCTATACAACTGGCAAACAATTCAGTGTTTCATGAGAGAACAAAACACATAGAGATTGATTGTCACTCATCAGGGACAAGATCAAGAGTGGCTTAATCCAGGTTGTTTATGTCAACACTCATGATAAGGTTGTTGATCTTCTCACTAAGGTCTTAAGTCAAGCTCAACATGCACATTTATTAGGCAAGCTTGGTGTGCTAAACATACTACGAGTGTTTTAACATGTGATTACTGCATTTTCTATATGTACATGGCTACTATTCCATTAGATACTTTATGGTTGTATTGATCAATTAGTTAGTAGGCTAGCGAATTAGTTGAATAAGTTGTTAGGTAGGTATGAGGTAGTTAGCTGAGCTGGAAGTGAGCTAACAAAAGCTGAATTGCTCAGTCTATAAATAGGGGCAACAATGCTTTGTACAAAGAGAGATCAATCAATAAAATCAGTTCCCCATTTCATTTTCTCTCCATTAATCATGAATGATCAAGATGCATTGCTTGATTTTCACAATGATCAAATTTGTTACGATACACTCCAACTTCACAGGGTTCTA
>NW_025853155.1:0-1073 GCF_002878395.1 Capsicum annuum | reverse complement strand
ACATATAGAGATGGTGAAGAACACCAAGAACACAAACTTTGAGTCTTGAAGTTCTAAGGTTCAAGTTGGACCCTCTAAAAAAAACGACACCACCTTCTCAAGCTTAAAATCAACAACACAATTCGCACAATGCACGTTCAAAACTTGAACCAACAACAACAATCCTAACAACAATCAGCCACACTTTGGATTCACAACAACAACATCAACTTTTAAAGCTCAAACTTAGATTTAGACTCCTTTAGTGTTAGGGATGAAGAAGCTAACACTACTAACAATATAACACACAAAAAGGACTCTTAGATCTAAGTTTACAAGACATAAATCTCGGCCAAGACACAACAAGACAGAATTTCGGCCAAGAACACATAAGTGGACAGATTGATATTTTCTGGAAATTTCAGTTTTCGGTATTTTTTTTTATTTTCAACTAAGAAAGCCCAAGATTGGTAGTGTGAGAACATGACCAACCTTCTCTCTGATACCAAATGATACCAGACAAACAACGGAACACCAAAATCAGTCCAAAAATTAGAAGAAATTCATGAGCCCTTTTAGAACTAGTTTCGGCCAACAATAAAAACACAAAAATACAAGATATAATGGTGTATTTATACACCAAAATAGAAACAATATGTGAAGAACAAGATGAACACAAAGGCACAAGATTCGGAGTTAACAATAACAACAAGAACATAAGGTTACAACACAAACACCAAACACAATTACAAGAAAAGTAAAAGGATAGATAGATAGACCACATGAAGGTATAATCTTAAGAACCCAAGAATGGACAATCTTGAACCCTTAACACTGCACACAACAATAAATCGATCTCTTACAATGATACAAGTTCGGATTCCACCTCCCAAGCATCAATGTTTCTAAGTAAAGAAAACAACAAAAGAGAATCCACCCTTTTGATGTACCTAGTTACAATTTTAGGTTTGGGTGCCTCAAAGGAGAGAGGACTTGATGTTCCTTGTGTCTTAAAAGACTTACAACATACAAAATCTTCCAATGAAACCCTAGAAATGTTTCTTATATATTACAATATAATTAGAAGTTAAAAT
>NW_025853154.1:0-1842 GCF_002878395.1 Capsicum annuum | reverse complement strand
TGAAATTCTTTTTCCTTTTTAAATTAAGGTTAATACCCAAAAATAAGGTAATTAAATGTATTTGTGTATGTATTTGATGTTGTCTTGCGCATCAAATACATATACATGTTGCTATTTAAGGTAATTAGCAAAAAGTTGTTATTTACCTTATAATTAATGGGTCTAGTTTCCTACATGTTGCTATTTAAGGTAATTAGCAAAATGTTGTTATTTACCTTTTAATTAATGGATCTAGTTCGTTATTTCTGAACTTTTCCAAAATAAAATTTTCTAAAAAGCTTAAAGAAAATTATTTAAGAAATATAAAAAAATATCATTTTAGCAGATTAATAAAAAAGAATTCACAACCAAGAGTATATCCGGCACACATTCAATAGGTGTTCTTTGCGTAAAACTCATAAATAATTAAGGGTATATCGTCACAACCTCAATTTTGAAGGGCTCAATGATCTTCTTTTCTTGGATGCTTGTATTGGTTCGGTTTGTGAAAACCAATGACCAACATAACCTTTTGAATAGAAGATGAAAATTTCATTTTATTTTAATGAAGCGAGAGGCAATAGATCTGCAGTACTTCAATTTCACTTGTAGATATTTTAAAGAAATGATTAAGAGCACTACATTTGATTTTTATTAAAAAAATTCAGTGTTAATATAAGTACATCGATTATAATAATTCATTTATATTTTAATTACTCATTGTAGAATCACCAAAAATAATTTGATTAATAAGGATAATTTTTTGTTTATAAAATATAGGGCATTATTTTTTTATCTTTTAAAATATTGTGACCACATGAATCGTAAAGAAAGAAATAGCTGAAAGTTTTTTATGTTCTTTATTGAACCTCTTATACATGTATTTATACAACTAAAATCAAAAGGAATGTGTGTTCCCAACTACTTAGCCATTACTCTAACTTCCCAACTACTTAGCCACTACTCTAACTTACTAGAGAATAAAGGGAACATGTGCTAATACTATAACTGATTATGAGAAATAAAAGGGATGTACAGAGAATAAAAGAAATATGTTAACATAAAAAATAAAAATAAAATAAAAGAAATTCCAAAAGAATTCTTTATTTCAAGCCAGGTGCCCTTTATTTGTTCTGACACTTGAAGTTGATAATTTTTCAATTTCTTTTTCATCATGGGAAACAAAATCAAATCAAATACCCCTGCTCAAGTTGGAGGGGCACAAAGTGAGACCCAACTTTCTGACAAGAGATCGATGAGATGGCCCGGAAAGAGGCTTTGTAAAAAGGTCCATAATTTGGGATTGGGAAGGTAAATAGGAGAGAGAGATAATTCGGGTAATGAATTATTGCCGGACCAACTGATAATCAAGGTCTACATGTTTGGTTCTTTCGTGAAAGACCGGGTTTCTAGCGATACGTATCGCTGCCTAGCTATCGGTGTGAAAATTAATTAGTAAAGTGGGAGTCACAAAAAGGTCTTCAAAAAATTGCACCAACCAAGTGACCTCTGTGGTCATTCTCCTCCTAGATTTATATTCTGCCTCAATAGAAGAAAGAGAAACTATGAATTGTTTCTTTGATTTCCATAAAATCGGGGAACCACCAAAACTCACATAATAACCACTAATATAACAACGAAATTCTGGACAAAAAGCCCAATCAAAGTCATAAAATACAACCAGCTGAAGAGAAGATACTGAATTCATAAAAAGACCCAAATTTGATTTACTCAAAAGGTAACGCAAGCAATGAAATGCAGTATCAAGATGGGGTTGACAAGGAGGCTGTATATATGGCTAAGATGTTGAACTGAAAAGGAGAGATCTGGCCGGGTACAGGTTAGAAAATTTAATTTTCCTAA
>NW_025853153.1:81003-96869 GCF_002878395.1 Capsicum annuum | reverse complement strand
AATTTTCCAAATAATAAATTTTGAAATAGCTTTGAAAATAAGGTTGACATTAGGGTTGCAATCAACATCTTACTATTTGTAAGTGTTGTGTTTTAGCTATAAGAAAGGGCCTTGTATTCCTATTGCTCCTATAGTTGTTTTCTACCATTTATTAGCTATAGGGAAAGATATAAAGATATGCTCTATAGTTTCCATTATGTTATTCTCACAGCAACAACAGATAGCTATAGTATTAGCCATATTCCCAAAAAAACTCTCCCATAGGGATTCTTTGTTTCCACATCCCCCTAAGGAAAAAAGATACCTTGAAAGGAACCCCGTTGATCCATATATTCTTTCAAATTTCTTGGTTGTACCCTTTTTGCCTCAACAGTTCCTAAGAACTTCTTATCAAGAACTTACTTGAATTATTTAACATCCACCATAGTCAGTCCATTTCATCAGTATCTTCAAACACCTTAATCTCTTTATACATCAAATTACATATTCTTTATTAAACAACTTATACAATCAGAGTCATTCCATCTTCCTTGTCTCATTAATTTTTTATGTCTCTGAATAAGTCATTGATAGTAGTATCTAGAGGTAAATAATAATAGATAGCTTCAAACTAAGTCCAATTTTCAAACCATATATTAGAGTGGCCACATCTTGATTCCCACCGATCTTCTAATCAATGTTATCTCTAGTTTCCATCACGTGATTCCATATTAATGATCCCCCTCTGTTCTACCAGGTGTGGTATATGTCTCTTATAATACTTGTTCCAAAAAAATTGGTCCAAAGAATCTTTTTTGGTTATAAAAATCCATTACAAATTTTCATATAAGGCCTCGAAAAAATAAAATAGAGACATAAAGCCCAAACCACCTTCATCTTTTGGTAATCATACTTTTTATTCTCGATAGGGAGCCCTATAACATCATTTTTGCATTCTTCCAAGTTCTAATTCATTATCTCAAACCAAGCCCCCAATGTTTGGTCCTTCCCTCTTATTTAAAAATCAACAACAATCTAGCAAAAATTCTATCCAAAAACTTACGAACACATTTGGGAGAGATAATGACAGAAAGTAAATAAATAGGGATGATCTATAAGACATTGTTAATAAGAACTAATTTACTTTCAAATGACAACATCTTGCCTTTCCAACCCTCCAACTTGTTCCGTACCTTCTTCAAAAATTCAGAGAAGTTTTGCTTTTGTCTTTGCATGACCAATAATGCATACTAAATAATATTAATGAAAACAAATCTCTTGTAAAGGTTGTTATCCTCTACTAGATGAGTACTTGAATGGAAGCCTTATTCCTTTAATCACTTTTTGACGCGATTGTTGCTTATACCTTTCCAATATCTCTATTGTTTATTGTAAAGCTTTCTTGTTAACACTAATAAAGATAATTCTGTCATCAACATATGTAAGAGGGTTTATGTGATAACTCCACTAAGGCATTCCTAAGCCAATGAACTCATTGATATAATACAAATTAAGAGATTTACATAGGACCTCTGTAGATATGATGAATAAAGTAGGGGATAAAAGATCTCTTTGCTTTATACCCCTAGAGGAATAACGAAACATAGGCTTGCCTATTAATAAGGATAGAATATTAGTTATTGGCAACCAGTCTCTAAATATTTTCCTCCGCTTGATGACTTAAGACTATCTTCTCTAAAACCTTAATCAAGAAATTCGATTCAACTCCGTCATAAGCCTTGGCCATATCAAGTTTAATAACAACATTATCAGACTTCCCTCTTATCCTGATTTCTAAAATAGTTTCATGTGCTAACAAGATATTCTCAGTATAACTCCTACCCTTCCGAAACCAACATTATTTTTAGAAATGTTCTTAGGAAGAAAACCCTCCAATATTTCATATAACACTCATGACAAGACTTTATTTCAAAAATTACTCAAACTAATTAGCCTAAAATAGAATAAGTTAGAATTATATCATTTTTGTTCAAAAGAACCAATGTTTATAAGTAATTGATTTATGTAGTGTATAATCCTCAAACATATCTGTACAACTTCAACAATATCACCACCTACAATATCCAGCAATGTTAGAGAAAGTGGCATGTAAAACAATCTGGTCCAATAGGACTATCTTCATTTAGTTCAAATACAAATCTCTTAATATTTTCTTTTGATGGAATAACATTCAATTTATTATTTTTTGGAGTAACCGTAGAAGGACTTAGATTAATAAGAGTTAATTCATTAGTACCACTGCTTCTAATAGCATATTCTTGAAAAAAGAAGAGTGATTCTGACACCAATTGATATTCCTCTTCAATCTAACTTCTATCATTTTTAAGCAGTATGTTAATTTACAACCTCTTAATCCTTCCATTAACTAGACTATGAAATGATTTTTTGCTTCTATCACCTTAAAAAAACCACAAATCCCAACTTTTTATCTCCAAAATTCATCTTTATTATGTAAGTATTGCTTAAGCTCAACCTATTCTCTTGTAAAATAGTTCTATTATCTACAATAGGGTTTTGTTTGATTAAATACTCTTTAATTCTAAAATTTCTTTCTTGATAATTAATTTCTTGGAAATGTTTGCGAACCTTTCCCTGCTCCACATTGATAGAGAAATTTTGATTTTCTTTATTTTATTCTTTAATCTAATAAAAGCATCACTAGAACCAGTTGTTGTCTAGTTATTTCTCACCACATGCTTGAAACCCCCTTCTCAGTTTAAAACTATAAGAACTTGAAATGTTTTTAGATTGGAAAAGTTTGACCACTATAAGTAAGCAAAAATAGGGCATGATTAGAACCGGTCCTTGCCAGATGTTGAACTTCAGAATTACCAAAAAGATCAATTGTGGCCTGATTGATAATAACCTTTTTAAAATACAATCTTTATCATATCTTTTATTCCATAACGTTAATGGAATCCCTTTAAAATTAGCCTCTAACAAACCACAAGACTTTACACAAAAAGCAAAGTCCTTATATATTGAGGATATATAAAAAATCCCCTAATCTTCTTCTCTATACTCATAATCACATTGAAGTCTCCTTTAAATAGTCAGGGAAAAGTCAAACTGTGACTCACAGAGAAGATATCATCCCATACACTCAGTCTCTCTAAAGAATTATATTTAGCATATACTAAAGTTGTGACTATTGAAGGCAATTCTGAAATGAAAGTTGTAATGATAACTATTGATTTGAATCAACAAGAACCCCAACCTTAATATTATCTTGAATAAAAACCCAAATCCATTTTGATTTTATTTAGCATATGATATACCTATCCTTCGCTTATATTTTTGAATTTACCTTGGTTCGTGAAATGGCTCCATGAAAGCAATTAGAAAGAATTTGTTATGTATGTAAAGTATTTGAACTCTATAAAATGCATATTGAGTTCTTATACATCTTATATTCCACACTAATGCTTTAAAAATCTTTATTGATTGTCTTAACCCCTTTCTTTGACACCACCCTTGTAGGCTTGCAACTATTTACTTTGTTCTTTGCTTTCTTCTCCTTTGCTTGTGATTGTGGAAATAAACCTGCCTCTTTTGTCACTTGAATCATGTGTGTTCACTATATTCTTCTTTATTATATTTAATTGGTCCTTCATCTAAGCCACCACTTTGCTCCTTTCCATCTTGTAACTGATAGAAACTACTACATTTAAAGTCTTTAGGGAGAAACTTAATCATATGACAAAACAACCCAGGGGCCAAGTATTTAAACAATGTTACTCTTTCCAGGTATAGTTTTGATACTCTAACATAGAGTTTGGAGGGCTAGATTCAGGAGGGAACCTTGCTATTTAAGTTAACTTATTTATTATAGTTGTATTTGGGCTTGATAAAACAACTTTTAGAGGATCCTAAAAAACAGCCTCAGATAGAGCTTTCAATAGATCTTGCTCTCCATCAGATAGTTGCACCATTACAATTTCATAATAATTTCCTTATGTGCAAAATCTTGTGCTCTATATCATGGGTTTTCAAAACCATCCTCCAAATCTATGTGCTTCCTAAAATCATTTTTCCAATACCATGAGCTATGTAATTTATTTTTCTAAAAATATTTTCCATCTTTTGTGTATTAACAAATTGTGGTAAAAATAATAAAACATATATCTATTGCCATGTAAAATGTGATTTGAATTTAAATACAAAAATAATGATTTAAAAAAATTAAAATAATGTGTTTATATGCGAAATGACTATGAAAAAATGAACAACAAACAATACTTAACTAAAATGACAATAAATTGATAAAAATCATAACATTTTTTGAAATGAGAATAATTATCAACAAATTGTGTTAAAATTAGAAAAATATGTAAAAACTATATTTTGTACCCTATATCAAATAAGATGGCTAAACTATTTATTCTTAAAATATCAAGCCAAAATAGGGTGTCAACGAATGCCTCTCTGCATTCGAAGATGATAAAAGAGTCTTTGGATGAAGTCGCTGACATGTAGCAAATTTTGTCTTGACAAAGGAGAAAAGGAATGACATATATGCAGAGCGATGTTTGACGTTGCAAGAGTTTTTAAAATACTCCATATTCATTGGAAGGATTGAATTATTATAAAAGTGAAATAATGGTAAAAATAAAAGGTTATTTAAAGATAAAATATTCATGAACCTTCATCCTTACTCTAAAAATTAACCCAATTTCAATCTTGTGAGACGTAGGAGATCTAAGGTTGCATACCTTTTGAATGAGACAACATATTAATTTATCACATTGAAAGGTGGACGACCCAATTTGAACATGATATGCCACTTTGAATGGGGTAGTGTCATGACTCAAACGGTCATGATTGACATCTACCCTAAAACTATGGTGGGAGAACCATTTAAACCAACCCAAACTTCATAGTCGTATTTCATATTTTACCAAATTATTAATAATAATTACTAAGCCATTTGTTCATTAAAGAATATAAAACTAGCTATCTAAACCATCAATAGTTCTAGAATAGAGTGCGAAAATCCTCTATTTGTTATATCTCCGAGACCTGAAGTCACAGTACAAGAACAATTAAGATTATATAAAAATCTAAAACTGAAAGATTATCCAACAAATTTAACAAAATACAATAATTTCTTAGTCCCAAAATAATGGACATAAAAAAATTAAGATGATTCAATGGCTACCCAATCATGGTACTCACCCTTGAGCCAAACTTGTGAAATGATGGAAAAAGTTGAGGTCGCATCTCAATCATTGAAATCTTCTCTGCACTCAACATAAAGAAGAGCAGAACTAGCATTAGTACATCAACAAGTACTAATAGGCATCATAGACTGACTCTACCTAACACCATGAAAATAAGCAAACCAATTATATTGATCTATAATCATCATAAAACTTATAATGAGAGACAAACAACACATTTATAACACTTCCCTTTGGGAGGGGTACAAGCTTATATGAATATGTTTTACACTTAGTTAATTCCATCAATAGGTTACATCATAATATATAATTATAGCTAAATATTTGATGCATATGAATGTATCTATATATGCAAGATGTGCTCATCATTTCTTTCTCATCTCAACCTCATCAACATCATTTAAAAATCATGAACATCATGATTTCAATATCATAATTATCATCATCATTATTATCATTAGCAATATCATGAATGTCATGATCTTAATTTTATTATTAGTATCATCAAATCATCATCATTAATGGTTATGGATATGTAAATGCAGTCAATAATCACAAGTAGTGCTTGAAAGCAATTAAAAATATCCCGTTCACACATATACACAAAGCCAAGTAAGTCTAATTTATATAAATAAACTATAGCCACCTTAATTACTTACTCAAAATCACCCTTAGGCCACAATCTCGTGTTTTCTTTCTCTTTCACTTCATTCTTGATCTATAACAATAGGTTTACATACCCAATTCAACTATTTTATCTTTTACAACAACTAGGAATTAATAATTAACAATTTTACTATTAATTTACCCTAGTTCATCATCTTTGGGTTTTCTACCTTTTCAATCTCATGAATTCTACTTTATTTAGCATAAATAACTATATCTCTACCCCAAAAAATGGTCTCTAATGCCCTAGGATCATTATCAACTGATTTTACTCATAATCCTAATTTATACCAATTTCTCAAATAATGGCTTGTCACGATAAAAGACTACCCCATAGTCATAACACAGTGTTTAGAGTCACAAGTGACCCTAAGCTAACACATGGCCTGGCATAACACTACGATATCATGACAACTTAGTAAAATTGAGCCAAAAGCTGAAAGTCTAAATCAACTAATAATAACTACTGAAAACCAATACTGTATTAATATGAAAAATATTTCACATAACAAAAAGCTAAAAATATGAGGATATTTGTCTGAAATTCTCTACTAAGATGAGTTGCTGGGATAAGCCTCCATCTAACTGTAATAGTGTGAAACTATAATAGAACATAAAATAGAAATACTAAACTATCTTTATAATGATGAGAACTCACCAAGCTCTATGTAAATCCCCAAATTTTTGGCTCTGAAAAATCCTTGAGTTTTGAGCTTATTGCTAAGACCAAGACTTATGTTATGAGTTGTAAGGTATCCACATGGTCGTAGGACCCAAATCATAGCCTTACCTATGAAGTTTGTTTAGGTTACTTCCATGAACACGACTTGTACCTCACGAGTTGTGAAGACCTTATATAAATCGTATAGTGTAAATTATTCCCTCACCAGTATGGGGGCCCCTTGATTCTATTCTGACTATGACTTAGACCCTATAAGTCTAGGGTCATAATAAGAGCCGTATGGTATGAGTTATAAGATAAGCAGTGGGAAGGACTCATGTTTTTGCCTAGGCTATGACTCGTGGTGAGGAATTATAACATGTTCTCAAGTGTTTTAAGGTCACCCGTAGTCACTGGCGACCATTTTTCAGCTTTTATTAAGGGTACTCTGGACATTTTCCTCTTTCCCCACTTAATACCATGACCATAAAGCACCTTGGGAACCCTATTTTCATTATTTATTAATAAAATACAACTCTTAAATACTCTCAAATCCCTAAGTTAAGAACACCTAGGGTTTCTCACGGTTGATCAATTTGAGCTTCCAAGGGTGATTTCTCTCTGTAATTCTTGGTATCTCAGGTATGTTACTCTTCCCAAAATATTATTTTGTTAAAGCATGTGTTTTAGATTGTTATTCAAGTAGTTTGAATGTTGGCTTTGGAATATGGGTTGAGGGTTTTGAATGGTTATTTTTTAAATGATATTTCCTTTATTTATATAAAATTTTCATGCTTTAATGAAAGTTTTGAACATGTGGGTGCTGGCATGTTAAATAAACTAGGGGTCATGGATTCCCCTAATTATATGGATTTTAATAATTGAATTGGTGATAACCTATACCCAATCTTGTAAAACTTGCTTTAAACATGAGAATATATGTATTGAAAATACCTTTGGAACTATTGCATAGCATCAAAGGCTAAAGAACTGAATTTGATTTAATTAACAAAGGGGGTCGAGGCATTTCCCTAAGTTAATGGAATTGTAATAGCATAATTATAAGCTTGTAAGCATAAGAATATGATGATACCTATGGTGTGTCTTAGTCGTCAATTCCTTGGTTACATAGATAGTTTATGTAAAATATATTTTAATTGGAATTAAAGGGGGTTGTGTAGCTAGGTCGTTAAAGTGGAGGTCCCAATGGACCAATACTATAAACCATATTTGTCGGTGTAAGGGTCTAAATGGTTGGGTGTTCGAGCCACACTTGCTTTATAACTGGGTGTTCGAGTCACCTTTGATTTATGATCGAGTGTTTGAGTCACCTTTGGTGCATGTGCACCTATGATTATTCTCTGGTTCATGTGGCTAACATGAACTAAGGCACTTTCAATAGGGAGAGCTGAGCCCATATAGCCCATGGGTGCCTTTTTATAACTATTAAGCTACACAGTCCAAGCTACTATTTTACTTTTATTCTAAGCCTTGTTCTCTGTCTCAGCATGTTACATATATATATATGTGTGTGTATATATATATATGTATGTATGTGTGGATTTTACTAGGGTTTGGACTCAACATTGTTTTATCCCTTCTCTGAGTTACAAGCTTGAGTTATGTTAATGTATGCATATGGATTTTACTATGGTTTAGACTCAATATTATTTTATCCCTTTCATGAGTTACATGCTAGAGCTCACCTTGCTAACAATCTTCAGATGCTGTATCCCCAGTAATACAAGAACTGGAGACACTTTTACTTTTCCTACATAGTGATAGGATTTCTGGGTTATCAATAGTCAGCTTTGAAGTGGTGTGCTTTCATTCTCTGAAAGGGCTATTATTTTAAAGTCTTGTTTTATTTATGTCTTAGACTACTTCTATCAGACTCTTTTGGCTATCGTTGGGGGCATGTCCTGGCTTAGATTGATTTTGGTCTGTTTAGAGGCTTTGTGCATTATTGTGGATTGGTATGGTTGTTGAAATTATTAAATTCTTTTCTGAGTTAGTTGAGTTACTATCTTGTTATTTGTTTGACACTCAACCTATCTAGTTATTTGTTCAAAGTTAATCCATTCCTAGTTGTATGGTGTTCTTTTTTGACTTGGCAAAAGGGGTGGTCTCCGGTCCTCGGTAGACTTGGATACCCGTCATGGCTAGCCCTATTTTAGGTTATGACAAACTTGGTATCAGAGCCTAGGTTCTTATTAAATTGGGTATCCACAAAGCTGTGTTAAGTAGAATCTCTTTTAGGGGGTGTGTAGAGCACCACACTTATACGGGAGAGGCTACGAGACATGTAGGAATATTTCCCTATCTTATGTTCTAGTTTCATTCTACAGACCTTGGATGTTGAAATCTCCTCTAATTCTATTTGTTCGCATTTCAAATCATGCCTCCTCAAAGATCTGATGCTTGTGGAAACTTCTCTGTCCCACCTGAGACAACATAGATGAAACTCATCCTGCTTATAGGGTACCCAGTCTAGGGCCCATACTTTTAATTTCCCCCTTAGTGTTCCATTAGTATCTACTAGTTCTCTTCGGGCTCCTCGAGCTGATGATACTCCTACCTTAATGCCTCAGTGTGATGTATCTAATGCTAAGTTTTGCCAGTCGATTCATTTGCTCACTTAACTGGTGGCATCCCAGACATACTAGTCTGAGCATATTGCTAATTTTACTCCTTCTAAGGCCACAAGGGTTGGTCAGTTCACGAGGTTGAGTCCTTCGACTTTCATGGGTTTTAAGTTTATAAGGATCCACAAGGATTTATTGATGAGATGGAGAAAATATTCAGAGT
This sequence comes from Capsicum annuum, assembly GCF_002878395.1. Classification (NCBI taxonomy): domain Eukaryota; kingdom Viridiplantae; phylum Streptophyta; class Magnoliopsida; order Solanales; family Solanaceae; genus Capsicum; species Capsicum annuum. Next base: position 87,554 of record NW_025853153.1, on the reverse strand, counting down.
GATGCATGCTTCTGACTCTAAGGGTGCAGAATTCTTTGCATATCAGTTGAAGGATGTGGCATATCAGTGGTATAAAGAGTGGAAATAGTTGAGAGAAAATAATGTTGAGCCAACTATAAAGGATGACTTCTCTGGTACTTTTCTTGATTGCCTCTTTCCTCAGGAGATAAGAGAGGCAAAGCCTGAGGAGTTTATGAATTTAAAGAAAGGAAAAATGATAAGGAAGGAGTATGTCTTAAAATTTCATCAGCTGTCTCATTATGCTTCGGAGGTTGTATTTTCAATGAGGGCTAGAATGAGAAAGTTGTTTTCGAGTTTGTCTTGGTACTTAGTGTTAGAGTGCAAAGCCGCTTTGTTAAACAAGGACATGGATATCTCTAGGCTTGTGGTGTATATGCAACAGGTCTAAGATAAGAAGAACAGGCAAGCAAACATAGGAGAAAGATAGAGTAAGAAATTCAGGTATTCTGATGAAATACCTCAAATTTTTGTCCTTGTAAATTTTTAAGTTTCTAGACTTAGTACTTAGTTGATGACCCTCCCTGTGAGTCATAACGGATCATTGCAGGTCATAAGGTCCCAATCATAGCTTGGCCAGTATGTGGCCTGGAGTTTTTGTTGTGACCACGACTAGGGGACAAGTTGTAAAGACTCAAAATAAGTCGTATAACCCCAGCCGTAGCAAAATTAGTGCGATGCCTAAAGTATTCTCTCTTATCTATGACTTAGACCCTATAAGTCATAGGGTCTCCTAATGAGTTTTAGGGTTAACAGAAAGGGGACCCTCGGCTATTGTCCAAACTAAGACTTGTGTCGAAGAGCCTTAATGAGTCCTTACAAGTCGTATAGTGACTCGTAGTCACTTTCGATAATTTTTTAGCTTTTTAATTAAGGGCACTTTAGAAATTTCCCTTTTTACCCACTTATTAACCATGACCATAAAACACTCTTGAGGCATTATTTTCAAGACTTTATCACCCAAAGCACTCTCTCAAACTCTCTAAATTCTCCAAGGTCAAGATATATAGGGTTTCCAAGAACTTGGTCATCTAAAGGCTCAAGGATTGATTTATCTCCATAAATCTTAGTGTTCCAGGCATGTTACTCTTCCCCAAAGCTTATTTTATTGAAGACATATATTTAAATTATTATTCTTGTGATTTAATTGTGGTTTATAAATATAGATTTGGGGGTTTCTTGAATGAATGTTCTTAAATTAGATTCCTATGGTTTTATGTGTAATATCTGTGGTTTATCAATGTTTTTTGAACGAATAGGGTGCATGGGTATGAGAACTAGAGTGGGTGTCAAGGTTTTCCCCTAAATTGATATTTAAACTTGGAATTAGTTTGGAATAATTGAGTTTCCTCAACCCATTAGTTTTTAATTATGAAATTATCACTTGATTTGACTTACCTACTAATGATATTGCATTGTATAAATGGCTAAATAGTGAAAATAGATTTTAAGGGCCTTGTTGGCTAAGTTTGATTTAATTAACAAAGGGGGTCAAGACATTCCTCCAAGTTAATGTTATTGTTATGGCATAGAGATAAGATTGCAAGTGTAAGGGTAGGATGATACCCATGGTGTGCCTTAGTGATGATTCTTTGGTTAATAAATGGGTTTTATGAAGCTGTTTTAAATTAGGATTAATGGGAGTTATGTAGCTAAGTCATGAAGGTGTGGGTCTTGGATGACTTATACTGGAAACTTATGTTTGCCGACATGAGGTTTGGTCTTGATGACCATGTGCAGAATTTACACTATTGATATATATTTGTATGTCAGATTGATGTGATGTCAGGGAATTTCTTGGTCTTTTTTGATACCTTTGGTTCATACGGCTAGCATACACTGAGACTTTTTTAACAGACAGAGACAAGCCTATATAGATCATGGGTGCCTGTTTATGATGGTTGAGCTACATAGTCTAGGATAATGTTTTACTATCATGTTGAACCTTGTTCTATGCTCCGACATCTATTATATATATGTATGCATGTATGTCAACATGTACAGTGGGTTTGAAATGGAATGACTTGGCATTATTTGATCCCTTATCCCTGAGTTACATACTAGTGCTCAACCTACTAATCGTCTTCGAAAGTTGTATCCCTATGTGATGCAGGCATCGAAGATACTACTACTTTTTCTGCATAGTTTAGGTAGATTGACTTAGTTTTTGTCGATCATTTATGGTAAAGTGGTAAGCTTCCATTCTCTAGAAAACTTGATTATTCCATCAGCCTCCTTCCATAAACTAAAATTTAAGAGTTCACATTAATATTTTCATTATCATTATCATTATCATTGTTAGAGTCGGGGGCATGTCCCGACCTAGATTATTTTTAGGATTAGTAGAGGCTTTATGGATATTACTATGGACTTGAGTATTGGTTATTGGTTACCAGTTATCACTTGTCGGTTGTTGACAAACCCTAAATATCTTTTAAGTTATTAAGTATGCTAACTTATTATATGTTTGGAATTTAGCTGTTACTAGTGTATGATAATCTGTTTAGCTAGGTAAAGGGGGTGATTCCCAATCTTTGTTGAATTTAGGATGCCCGTCATGGCCAGGCCCTAGTTTAGGTCATTACAAAGTTGGTATCAGATCCTAGGTTTGGTATCTTTAGGTTTCCATAAAGTCATGTCAAGTAGAGTCCTTTTTATGAGCGTGATGCACGCCATACTTATGAGGTAGAGTCTACGAGAAATTTAGGAATGTTTTCCTTTCTTGTGATCTACCTTTAGGATGCAGAGTCTAGGATGTTAAAATCTCCTCTAATTCCCATTTGTTCGACGATGACCCTCCCTACGAGTCATCATGGGTCTTAAGGACCCAGTTGTAGCATGGCTAGTATATTGGCTTGGAGTTTCTTTTGTGACTATGACTAGGTTTTACGAGTTATAAAGACTCAAAATAAGTCGTATGGCCCTACCCGTAGACAAACTAACGCAATGCACAAAGTATTCTGTCTTGACTATAACTTGGACCCTACGAGTTGCTTGGTGTAAGTTGTAAGGTTACCATAAAGGAGTCCTCATATACTTTCCAAACTATAACTCGTGGTGACGAGCTATAGTGAGTCCTTACGTATCGTACAGTGACCCATAGTCACCAACGATAATTTTTTAGTTTTTTAATTAAAGGTACTTTGGACATTTCCCTCTTTATCCACTTAGTACCCACAACCATAAAACACCCTTGGGGCATTATTTGAAACAATTTATCACCCAAATCACTCTCTTAAACTCCTTAAATTCTCCAAAGTGAAGATACATAGGGTTTCTAATAAGTTGGTCATCTAAGGGCTTAAGGGTAGATTTCTCTCCATAAATTTTGCTGTTCCAGGCATATTACTTTTACCCAAAGCTTATTTTATTGAAGGCATATGCTTAAATTGTTATTCGTGTCATTTAATTATGGTTTATGAATATGGGTTTGAGGGTTTTTGGAATAAATGTTCTTAAATTGGATTCCTATGGTTTTATGTGCAATGTTTATGCTTTACAATGGTTTTTGAATAAATGGGGTGTATGGGTATGGGAATTGGAATGGGGGTCAAGGTTTTTCCCCCAAATTAATTTTCAAAATTAGAATTTGTTTTGAATAATTGAGTTCCTTCAACCCACTTGTGTAATTGGCTTTGAATTGTGAAATTGTCACTTGGTTTGACTTACCCACTAATGATATTGCATTGGAAAAATGGCTAAATAGTGAACATGGATTTTGAGGGCCTTGTTGGATATGTTTGATTAAATGAACAAAGAAGGTCCAGGCATTCCCCCAAGTTAATGTGATTGTTATGGCATAGACATAAACTTGCAAGTATACGGGTGTGATGATACCTATGGTGTGCCTTAACGGTTGATTCTTTGGTCAATAAATGGGTTATGTGAAACTAGTTTTAAATTAGGCTTAATGAGGGTTATGTAGCTATGCCGTGAAGGTATTGGTCTTGGATAACTTAAACTTGAAACTCATTTTTATCAACATAAGGCTTGGTCTTAATGACTGTGTGCATAGTTCACACTATTGATATATATATTTGTATCATATATTAATGTAGGGTCAGGGCATTCCCTAATCTTCCTTGATACCTTTGGTTTGAGCAGCTAATATGCACCGACTCTTTTTGCATGAGGAGCTAAACCCATATAGCCCGTGGGTGCCTGTTTAAGATGGTTAAGCTACATAGTCAGGATAATGTTTTATTATCATGCTAAACTTTGTTCCCTACCCCAACATCTATTATATATATGTATGCATGTATTCAAATATGTACAGTGGATTTGAAATGGATATGACTTGGCATTATTTCATCCCCTATCCCTAAGTTACATGCTAGTTCTCAACCCACAAACTATCTTCAGATGCTGTATCCCCATACGATGCAGGTACCAGAGATACTTCTACTTTTCCTACACAGTGTTTGGTGGATTGGCTTGGTTTGTTGTTTATTTGTGGTGAAGTGGTAAGCTTCCATTCTTTGAAAGACTTGATCCTTTCATCGGTCTCCTTCCAAAAATTAGAATTAAATAGTTCACATTAACATTTTCATTGTCATTGTCATTATCATTGTCATTGTCTGAGTCAGGGGCATGTCCCTACCTAGATAGTTTTTTAAATTAGTTGAGGCTTTATGAATATTACAGTGGACTTCGGTATTAATTATTGGCGACTGGTTATTAGTTGTCAGTTGTTGATAAACCTTAAACATCTTTTAAGTTATTAACTATGCTATCTTATTATATGTTTGGAATTCAACCATTGCTAGTGTATGATGATCAATTTAGCTAGGTAAAAGGGATGGTCATCAATCCTCGTTGGACTTACGATGCTCGTCATAGCCATGCCTTAATTTGTGTCATGATATCTTAGTAGGGTGAAGGCCAGCAGAATAGTAGTAGAGATAGTAGGTAGTGTCTAAGAAGAAATGGGGAGATTTTGGTTCTTATTCTATGAATAGTGCTCCATATCCTAAGCCTCTGGTTATCATTGCTTTCAGAATGACAGTGGGTTTAAGACATAAGGTGCCTAGTCGCAAGCTAGTAGAGCCCAGTCAGCCTCATTTTATCCCCCTTATCGATTTTATAGGTAGATGCATCATGGAGTTTGTGATGAGCGGAGAAATAAGTTCTTTGAGTGTGGTCATCTTTGTCACAAGCAATAGAAGTGTCCTTCAAAGGTTTTTTCTGGGGCTAGTAAGTTTTGGTTGCCACGCCTTCAGCTCTAGCACTAAAGAGTGCTACGTCTGGTACCGACACTGACTGGATTATCTATATGCTCTTACCACCCATTAAGAATTTGAGGTTTCTCTTGATGTTGTCACTGGTACGTTATAAATTTTATCTTATGATGTGTATTGTCTACTTAATTTGGGGTCTACTCTTTCTTATGTGACCCCTTATGTTGCTATTCATTTTGGTTTTGGTCCTAAGTTTATTTCTGATCCCCTTTTTGGGTCTACTTTGGTGGGTGACTCTGTTGTGGCTAGAAAAATCCACAAGGTTTGTGAGGTATCTGTCTGTGGTAGAAAGACATTGGTGGATCAGATAGAGTTGGATATATTAGACTTTGATGTTATTTTAGGGATGGATTGGCTCCATTCGTGCTATGCATCTCTAAATTATCAAAACCTTAAGGTCAGTTTTTAATTCCCAAATGAACTGGTAATTGAGTGGGAAGGAATTCCATAGTTCCTAAGGTAAGTTTTATTTCTTACATAAGTGCTCAAAAATTAATTTCCAAGGGGTATGTATATCTTCTAGTTCTAGGCAAGGATTTTAATTCTGAGGGCCCTTCTTTGCAATCTGTCCCGATAGCGAGTGAGTTTCTCGAAGTGTTTCTTGATGATCTTCCTGGTATTTCTCCCGATAAGGAAATAGACTTTTGGACTGATCTTCTCTTGGATACCCATCCTATCCTATCCCACCTTATAGAATGGCTTTGGCTAAGTTGAAGAAACTTAAGAAGCAGTTGAAAGATCCTCTTGATAAGGGTTTTACTTACCCTAGTGCTTCTCCATGAATGGATCCTATGCTTTTCATGTATATGAAGGATGGTTCTCTTCGAATGTGTATAGACTATTGATAGTTGAATAAGGTGATAGAGAAAGAATAAGTATTCTCTTTCTAGGATTGATGACCTGTTTAACTAGCTTCTAGGTGCTAAGTACTTTTCTAAGATTTACCTTTGGTTAGGTTATCATTAGTTGATGATTAGGGAGGTGATTATTCATAAGTCTACTTTGTATACCCAGTATGGTCTCTAAGAGTTCTTAGTCATGTCTTTTGGGCTGATTAATGCTTTAACAACATTCATGGATCGTATGAACCGCACGTTTAGGCAGTTTTGGGATTTGTTTTTTTATTGTGTTTATTGATGACATCTTGATATATTCTTAGAGTGAAGAGAATCATGCCAATCACCTTCGTATAGTGTTGTAGAATCTTTAGGGTCAGTGGTTGTATGCTAAGTTTTTAAAGTGTGATTTTTAGTTGAATATGTGACCTTTATTGGTTATGTTATTTCTAGTATGGGG
>NW_025853153.1:46253-78003 GCF_002878395.1 Capsicum annuum | reverse complement strand
TGAAAGACTTGATCCTTTCATCGGTCTCCTTCCAAAAATTAGAATTAAATAGTTCACATTAACATTTTCATTATCATTTTCATTGTCATTGTCATTATCATTGTCATTGTCTGAGTCAGGGGTATGTCCCGACCTAGATAGTTTTTTAAATTAGTAGAGGCTTTATGAATATTACAGTGGACTTCAGTATTAGTTATTGGCGACTGGTTATTAGTTGTCAGTTGTTGATAAAGCTTAAACATCTTTTAAGTTGTTAACTATGCTATCGTATTATATGTTTGGAATTCAACCATTGCTAGTATGTGATGATCAATTTAGCTAGGTAAAGGGGGTGGTCATCGATCCTCGTTGGACTTACGATGCTCATCATAGCCATGCCCTAATTTGTGTCATGATATCTTAAGGATGAAGGCCAGCAGAATAGTAGTAGAGATAGTAAGTAGTGTCTAAGAAGAAATAGGGAGATTTTGGTTCTTATTCTATGAATAGTGCTCCATATCCTAAGCCTCTAGTTATCATTGCTTTCAGAATGACAGTGGGTTTAAGACATAAGGTGCCTAGTCGCAAGCTAGTGGAGCCCAGTCAGCCTCATTTTATCCCCCTTATCGATTTTATGGGTAGATGCATCATGAAGTTTGTGATGAGCGGAGAAATAAGTTCTTTGAGTGTGGTCATCTTTGTCACAAGCAATATAAGTGTCCTTCAAAGGTTTTTTTTGGGGCTAGTAAGTTTTGGTTGCCACGCCTTCAGCTCTAGCACTAAAGAGTGCTACGTCTGGTATCGACACTGACTGGATTATCTATATGCTCTTACCACCCATCAAGAATTTGAGGTTTCTCTTGATGTTGTCACTGGTACGTTATAAATTTTATCTTATGATGTGTATTGTCTACTTAATTTGGGGTCTACTCTTTCTTATGTGACCCCTTATGTTGCTATTCATTTTGGTTTTGGTCCTAAGTTTATTTCTGATCCCCTTTTTGGGTCTACTTTGGTGGGTGACTCTATTGTGGCTAAAAAAATCCACAAGGTTTGTGAGGTATCTGTCTATGGTAGGAAGACATTGGTGGATCAGATAGAGTTGGATATATTAGACTTTGATGTTATTTTAGGGATGGATTGGCTCCATTCGTGCTATGCATCTCTAAATTATCAAAACCTTAAGGTCAGTTTTTAATTCCCAAATGAACTGGTAATTGAGTGGGAAGGAATTCCATAGTTCCTAAGGTAAGTTTTATTTCTTACATAAGTGCCCGAAAATTAATTTCCAAGGGGTATGTATATCTTCTAGTTCTGGGTAAGGATTTTAATTCTGAGGGCCCTTCTTTGAAATCTATCCCGATAGTGAGTGAGTTTCCCAAAGTGTTTCTTAATGATCTTCCTGGTATTTCTCCCGATAAGGAAATAGACTTTGGGACTGATCTTCTCCTGGATACCCATCCTATCCTATCCCACCTTATAGAATGGCTTTGGCTAAGTTGAAGAAACTTAAGAAGCAGTTGAAAGATCCTCTTGATAAGGGTTTTACTTACCCTAGTGCTTCTCCATGAATGGCTCTATGCTTTTCATGCATACGAAGGATGGTTCTCTTTGAATGTGTATAGACTATTGATAGTTGAATAAGGTGATAGAGAAAGAATAAGTATTCTCTTTCTAGGATTGATGACCTGTTTAACTAGCTTCTAGGTGCTAAGTACTTTTCTAAGATTTAACTTTGGTTGGGTTATCATTAGTTGATGATTAGGGAGGTGATTGTTCATAAGGCTACTTTGTATACCCAGTATGGTCTCTAAGAGTTCTTAGTCATGTCTTTTGGGCTGATTAATGCTCTAACAACATTCATGGATCGTATGAACCGCATGTTTAGGCAGTTTTGGGATTTGTTTTTTATTGTGTTTATTGATGACATCTTGATATATTCTTAGAGTGAAGAGAATCATGCCAATCACCTTCGTATAGTGTTGTAGAATCTTTAGGGTCAGTGGTTGTATGCTAAGTTTTTAAAGTGTGATTTCTAGTTGAATATGTGACCTTTATTGGTTATGTTATTTCTAGTATGGGGATCATGGTGGATCCACAAAAGGTTGAGATGGTTATGAAGTGTCCTATACCCGTGACTCTAACCGATATTCGGAGCTTTTGTTACTCTATTTACTAAGTTAACTTAGAAAAATGTAAAGTTTCTGTAGTTCGATGCTTATGAGGGTAGCTTTGAGAAGTTGAAAGATAGGTTGACTTCAACTCTGGTTTTGACCTTACCCGAGGGTACTGATAGCTTTGTTGTTTATTGTGATACATCCCATATGGGACTGAGTTGTGTTTTGATATATCATGGTAAGATTGTAGCGTTCTTCTAGGCAGCTTAAGATGCATGAGAAGAATTATCCGACTCAAGATTTGTAGTTGTTGGCTGTGGTTTTTGGTTTGAAGATTTGCTGTCATTACTTGTAGGGAATTCATGTTGATATCTTTTCAGACTATTAGAGTTTGCAATATCTATTCACCTAAAATAAATTAAATCTCAAGCAAAGAAAATGGCCTGAGTTTCCTAAAGAATATGATATGAGTCTCTATTATCATCCACGTAAAGCTAATATGGTTCCTGGTGCTCTTAGCAGGATGTCTATAGGGAGCTTATCTCATGTGGATGGGGAGAAGCTAGGATTAGTGAAGGATATTCACCGTTTTGCTAATCTCGAAGTTCGTCTTTTGTATTTTGAGGATAGTGGGGTAATTGTTCAAGAGGTGGTAAAGTCTTCTCTTGGTACTGAGGTGAAGGAGAAGTAGATTTTGGATCTTATTTTGATGCAAATCAAGGATTATGTGGGTCAACAAAAGGTTATGGCTTTTGAGATTTGTGGTGATAGTATCTTTAGGTACTAAGGTAGATTATGTGTTCCTGATCTTGATGGGCTGCGAGAGAGGATCTTGGCTGAGGCTCATAAGTTGAGGTACACTATTCATCCTGGTTCGATGAAGATGTACCATAATTTGAAAGAGATCCCTAGGTGGAATAACATGAAGAAAGATGTGGCCAATTTTGTGGTCAAGTGTTTGGTTTGTCAGCAAGTAAAAGCAGAGAACTTAAGGCCTGGTGGTTTGTCTCAAGAGATTGAGTTGCCTATGTGAAAGTGGGAAGTAATTAATATGGACTTTGTTACCGTTCTTCTGCCATCTTGTAGTCAATTTGATTCGATTTAGGTCATCGTGGATAGGATGACCAAGCCTGCTAATTTCTTTCCCATAAAGACTACTTACTCAGTAGAGGATTATGCTAAGATTTTTATTCAGGAGATTATCAAGTTGCATAGTGTTCCTTTTTCTATTATATCTAATTGAGGTACACAATTCTCGTCGCACTTTTGCTGGTCATTTGAGTGGGGTTTGGGAAGTAAAGTAAACTGTAGCATCGGTTTCCACACTTAGAGAGATGGACAAGCGAAGAGGACTCTTCAAACATTAGAGGATATGCTAAGGGCTTACGTGATTGACTTTGGTGGTATTTAGGTTGATTAATTGCCTCTCATAGAGTTTGCTTATAAGAACAACTATCATTTTAGTATTCAGATGGTTCCGTTTGAGGCTTTGTATTGTAAGAGATGTCATTTTTCTATTGGGGGTTCGAGGTTGGTGAGACTAGATTTTTTGTTCCTGACTTAGTTGATTAGGCCATGGAAAATTTGAAGGTGATTATGGATAGGCTTAAAACCTCCCAAAGTTGCAAAAAGTCTTATGCGGATGTGAGGCGTAGGGAGTTATAGTTTAATGTTGGCAATTGGGTGTTCTTGAAGCTGACTGACATGAATAGTGTGATGATATTTTAAAATAAGGGGAATCTCAGCCCCTGTTATGTTGGCCCATACATGATTTTGAGGAGAGTGAGAAATATGGCTTATGAGTGAGATTGCCTTCAAGTTTGGGTTCTATTCACCCGGTCTTTCATGTTTTAATGTTGAAGAAGTGCGTGGATGATCCTTCCTTGGCTGTTCCTTTAGAGAGTGTGGGTATTTCGAATTCCTTGTCCTATGAGGAAGTCTCGATAGGGATTTGGGTAGGCAAGTCCACTATTTGAGGACCAAGGATGTAGCTTCAGTAAAGGTAAGGAATCATAATGTTTAAAAAGATACTTGGAAAGCTAAAGAGGACATGAAGTCCAAATATCTTTTCTTGTTTCCTACCTTGGATAATTGTGATTGAGGTATGTGTTCTCCTTAATATCCTTATTTCTGACTTTGTTAAAGGAAATTGTGGTTGTTTTCTATGTTAAAATCATGCCAATGGATACCTTGATTCATCATTAAGGGACGAATTATAACACCTCAGATTTTTGGCTTTGAAAAATCACTGAGTTTTGAGCTTACCGCTTAGACTATGACTTACCTTATGAGTCCTAAGGTGTCTAACCAGTCGTAGGACCCAAATCGTAGTCTGACCCATAAGATTTATCTAGGTACTACCCTGACCACCATTTTTACCTTAAAAGTCATGAAAACTCCATATGAACCATATAGCGTAAATCATAGCCTTACTAGTATGGGGGCCCCTTGGTTCTATTCTAACTACGACTTAGACCCTATGAGTCATAGGGTCATAATATGAGTTGTATGGTATGAGTCATAAGATAAGCAATGGGAAGGCCCCATGTTTGTGCCTAGGGTACGATTCGTGATGACAAATCATAACATGTCTGAACGAGTCGTAAGATGACCCAAAGTGAGTGGCGACTATTTTTCAACTTTCCATTAAGGGTACTTTGGCTATTTCCCTCTTTTTCCACTTAAGACCTACGACCATTAAGCACCTTGGGGACCCTATTTCAATCATTTATCAATCAAATACATCTTTTAAATACTCTCAAATCCCTAAGTCTAGAACACCTAGGGTTTCTCATGGTTGATTAGAGCTTCCAAGGGTGATTTCTCTCCATAATTCTTGATATCTCAGGCATGTCACTTTTCCCCAAATCTTTTTTTTTAAAGCATACATTTTAGATTGTTATTCAAGTGGTTTTAATGTAGGTTTGGAATGTGGGTTGAGGGATTGTTTTCTTAAATGATGTTTCCATGGTTTATATATAAATTTTCATGCTTTAATGATGGTTTTGACTGTGTATAGTACATGGGCATGGTGAATAAACTAGGAGTTCGTGAATTCTCCCAATTATGTAGATTTTGATAAATGAATCGGTGATAATCTCAACCCAATCTTGTGAAACTTGTTTGAACATGAGAATATACGTATTGATAATACCTTTGGAACTATTGCATAGCATAAAAGGCTAGAAAATCAAATTTGATTGAACAAACAAAGAGGGTCGAGGAATTTCCCCTAGTTCATCAAATTGTAATGGTATAATTATAAGCTTACAAGTATAAGGGTATGACGATACCTATGGTGTGCCTTAGTGGTCAACTCCTTGGTTACATAGATGGGTTATTTGAAACATGTTTTAATTAGTCTTAAAGGGGGTTGTGTAGCTAGGCTGTGAAAGTGGAGGTCCCGATGGACCAATATTGGAAACCACATTTCCTGGCGTGGGAGGTCTAAATGGCCAGATGTACGAGTCATCCTTGATTTATGACCAAGTGTTTAAGTCAACCTTGATTTATGATCGGGTTTTTGAGTCGCCCTTGGTGTATATGCACATATGATTATTCTCTGGTTCGTGGGGCAAACATGCACTGGACCCTTTCAGTAGGGGTAGCTAAGCCCATATAGCCTGTGGGTTCCTTTTTATGACGGTTAAGCTACACAGTCTAGGCTAATGTTCTAAATTCATGCTAAGCCTTTTTCCCTATCCCAACATGTTATATATATATATATATATATATATATATATATGTACAATATGTTTATGTGGATTTTATTGTGGTTTGGACTCAACATTATTTTATCCCTTCCATGAGTTACATGCTAGCACTCACCCAGCTAACTATTTTCGGACGCTGTATCCCTACGCGATGCACGAACCAGAGACACTTCTACCTTTCCAGCATAGTTATAAGATTTCTGGGTTGTCAACAGTCAACTTTGAAGTAGTGAGCTTTTATTTTATGGAATGTCTATCATTTTAAAGTCTTGTTTCATTTATGTCTTAGACTACTTCTATTGTTTAAACTACTTCTATTGGAGTCTTTTGTCTACTTTTGGGTATTGGTTTTGGTTTATTTAGAGGTTTTGTGGATAACTATGGATTGGGATGGCCGGATAAATTCTTAGATTCTTTTTTGAGTTAGTTGAGTTGCCTATCTTGTTATATGTTCAAAGCTCAACCTATCTTGTTATATATTCAAAATTCATCCGCTACTAGTTGTATTGTGTTCTGTTTTGACTAGGCAAAGCTGGTGGTCTTTGGTCCTCGGCGGACTTGGGATACCTGTCATGGCTAAGCCCTGGTTTTGTGACACTCTACTAATTAAGTACTGTGGAATAGAGCTAACCGCAGTCTGGATTCTGAACGTTTGAACCTATATTATGATACAATATAGTGCAAAATATATGCAGTTAGTACTTTGAATGTACTATGCAATATGGGTATGCGTTATGCAATATGAAACTATGTTTACTGATCATGAAAGGATAAACTGAGCATGAGAACTTAAGAATACTAACGCAATGACCAAGTAAATACAACATGTAATTGACAATAATCTATTAAATAAATTGAATATGAGGTTATGCAATAACTAAGAAAGAACTATGGGAGCTACAATTAGCCGACATACCCTATCTAATCTAAATAGGGCCAACTGGTAACCCCATTTGAATGGGTTTTTGGTACCTTGCTAAGGGTACGAACACTGACTGATGTGGATCGGCAAATCTCACGTCCAAAGAAATAAGGTATCAACATATGGTGGAAGACCCTTTAAAACCTATGGTGGGAACGTAGTTCTAGGACATAGGGACTTCTACTAAAGGTCTCTAGCTAACTGACGAAAATTCTTCATCCGTACATCAACTTAGTGCTAAGTACTACTCCCAACTAAATTTATATTGAATAAAAGGTAAGCTCATAAATACTGAATTCCGAGATGAAAGTATAGACACTTTATCTGAAAGCATCGTAAAATATGACACTGAAAAAATAATTGTTCAATTATCAATGCATGAGAACCTCACTCATTGGGTGTTCATTACCCGCTTTGAATATTGCATCTACTCATAACTATGTATATGATATGGATAAGACATGAATTTTCATGAAAACAATTCCAAACTCATGAATTGATAAACATAATGAGGGTTCACAATAATAACTCCTTAATAATAATAAATCTTCAAGGAAAACATGAATTCAAGGATTATTCTTGCTAAGAAACTCAAATACATCGAAAACCATAATTTTCATGAAACCTTTATTTTGAAGAATAAGATTAATTGAGGAAATTGAGTTTACTTAAGAAATTAGTGGATGAAAGAAACCCATTGATGAAACCCCACATACCTGAATATGGAGAATTTTGAATAAACCTTGATTCTTGGAGCCTTAGAGCTTGGGAATTGAAAAACCCCCTTTTGTTGTATTCTTTAAATTTAGGAGAGAGAAGGGTTTATGTTTTCATGTGATTGTAAGTCAAATGGAATGATTTTGGGTGATTAAAAATGGGTTGAGGGAGTTATATAGGATGAAAGGATGAACTTACCTTTATAAGTAACTATAAGCGCAAACGTGTCGGGCGCACCGCACACCCTAATGCGTGGGAGAAGGCTGTACGTCAAACTTCCTAATGCATTAGGGTGGCCTATGCATCGCGTCAACCATAGTGCATGCAATCAAGTGGCCAATCTTGAAGTGCTCTCCAATGCGTGCCCAAAGCTGAGGTCCCCATGCATGATGTTTGACCTTTTTTTTCAGTCCATAACATCCTTTATTGACCCCAAAATCATCCCAAACAATTTCCTACCTCCTTAAGGGTCAAATGGCCTTATTTTATTTCCTTTAAAACAAAGAAAAACCCCAACACATGCATGATCTTCGAGGGAATTACAATGTGCCCCTTGAGGTTATTTATCCTCGAATAAAGACTAACTAAATAGAATCATTGGGGAAAAAGCTGCAATATGAAAATTGAGTTCCTAAAAGTTGAATTCTATCATGATAACTAAACTTAAACTTATAACTAAAACATGAATTGATTGAACTCATGAATAGTGTCACAACCCAAACCAGGGCCTAGCCGTGATGGGTATTTCAAGTCCATCCTAGATGCCAATTTCGTGAAACCCTAGATTGTACTTGCCGTAGAGGTTTGAGTGAGTTTGGGAGAGCGCTTATGACTGATTGGTGTTGAAAATAATACCCCAAAGGTGTTTTTATTGTCGTAGGGTCTAAGTAGGGGAAGGGAAAGGACTAGATAAAATTATATAGACTGAAAATTGACAACCCAGTCACTTCAGGTCATATGACGACTGTCTACGAGTTATCCCTTGGACTTGTAGTCTAGATGGTATCATGGGGTATGCATACTGGTGTGACTATGAGTTTTACTCTACAACTCATACTTAAACCTTATGACTCTTATGGTCTATTCATTGTCAAGGCAGAAATATTTGTGCATCCTTACTGGTTAGTCTATAAGAACCACTATACGACCCGTAATGGGTCTCAATGACTCGTTGCCAATCGTTACCAACATAGAGACTTATCCAAACACACTAGTCAGACTATGATTAGAGTCCTACAACTCTTAATGACACCCTATGGCTCGTATGATGAGTCATAGTCTGAGTAGTGAGCTTAAAGGTCAATAAATTTTCTAGGGCCAAAATTCGGGGTGTTTCAACTAGATATTAAGACATGTGAGCAATTAATAACATGAGATTAAGAGAATTACTACTAAGGGATTATTACCCAAATATGGAACGAAATTTAAAGGAAAAGGTAAGGATACTTGGTCATCATGAATGTTTCTGCTTCCTGAGTAGCTCCCTAGACTAACTGATTCCTCTAAAGAGTGTTCACTTATGCGACATCCTTATTCCTCAACCTACACTCTTAGTAGTAAGGAATCTAAATGGGACTTTTTTTTATAGGAGAGGATATCTCTCAAAACCACACTCTCCAAGGGAACAAGATGAATCACTAATGAATTTCTTCACAAAGATACAGACAAGACTTGTTGTGCTGATGCTAAGTCTGCAGGAAAGTCTAACTCTTATGCCAATTGCCAAAATCCCCCAATATTTTATAATGGCCAACATATTAGGGACCAATCTTCCATTTTTGATAAATTTATTCACCCCTTTCATGGGTATACCTTCAAGTAAACCAAATCACCAATCGCGACTTTAAGTTCTCTCTTCCTCACATCTGCATAGGATTTTTGGTGACTCTAAGTTATTATTAACCATTCTCTAATTAGTTGAACCTTTTCCATAGCCTAACGGACCAAATCAGGCCCTATCAAGGTAGCTTTACCAACATAAAAAAAACCAATAGGAGACCGACACCTCCTTCCATAAAATGCCTCAAATGGGGCTATTTGATTACTAGAATGATAGCTATTGTTATATGCAAATTTGATCAAAGGAAAGTGATCATCTCAGCTACCCTTAAAGTCAATTAAAAAATCTCTCAACCCATCCTCTAAGGTCTAAATAGTCCATTCTACATGACCATATATCTACGGATGAAAAGCAGTAGCGATACAAAATTAGGTTCCAAGACCCTTCTGAAATGACTTCCAAAACAGAGAAGTAAAATAGGTACCCCTATCTGATATGATTGTCAAAGGGACTCTATGTTGGCTGACTTAGTTATTCAATTAACTATAACCCAAATAGAATCATGTTGTCGATGAGTATGAGGTAACCCTTTAATGAAGTCCATATTCACTACTTCCTACTTCCAAGTAGGGATAATAATGTTCTAAGTTAAAACACCATGCCTCTGATGCTCAGCCTTAACATGTTGATAATTTAGACACTTAGCTACAAACTTTGCGATATCCTTCTTTATTCTATTCAACTAATAGACTTCCCATAGGTTAAAATATATCTACGAGGCTCCTGAGTGAATAGAATATCAAGACCTATAGGCTTCTATTAGCATCTACTGTCTCAAGTCATCCATGTATGGAACATAGTCTACCCTGAAACCAATGAAAACTATCTCCTTCTTGGAGAAAATCTTAACTTTCTAATATCGGATGTCTTCCTTTAGCTTAAGTAAAATAAGGAAACTACCTTGCTTTTCCTTCACTTGATTAACTAAAGAAGATTCTGAACCATTTTGCACTAAGATACTACCATCGGTTAAGTCAACCAATCGAATTCCCAATCTTCCCCATTTCTGAACCTCGTGAACTAACTCTTTTTCCTCACTCTCCACTTGAGCTACACTTCCCATAGACAACTTTCTAAGAGTGCCAACCACTGCATTAGCCTTATCTATATATTATAAGATACTCATATCATAATCCTTTAATTGCTCTAACCATCTCTTTTAACAAATATTTAGATCTTTTTGACTAAATACATACTGCAAGCTCTTATGATTCGTGAATACATTTACATGTACTCTATAAAGATAATGCCTCTAAAACTTAAAGAAAAAAACAACAATCGCCAACTCAAGATCATGAGTGGGGTAATTCTTCTCATGAGTATTGTGCTGTCTAGAGGCATACACCATATATTTACTATGCTGGATCAATACCCAACCAAGTCAAGCTCATGAATCACAACAATAAACCATAAATGTATTAAAGACGTCTGGCAGAGTTAAAGATGGAATGGAGGTGAGTTGGGTCTTTAGCTCCTAAAACTCTTTTTGTAAGCATTGAACCATTCAAATTTAAAATTTTTCTAAGTTAGTCTAGATATAAGAGTGGTAATAGATGAGAATCCTTTAAAAACCATTTGTAGTAACAAGATAAACCTAAGAGACTCTTGATATCAGATAAAGAGATGGGTCTAGTCCAATTTTTAATTGCTTCGATCTTTTGAGGATCAACCTAATGACCTCATAGAAAATGATATGACCAATGAATGTTATTGACTTCAACCAACATTCTTATTGAACTTTGTGAATAACTGGTGGTCTTTGAGAGTTTACAAGACAATCCTCAAATTTTGTACGTGTTTATCCTCTCATTGTGAATAAATAAGGATGTCATCTATAAGGACAATGACAAACATGTCCAAGTACTAGTTGAAAACCCTGTTCATCAAGTTCAGAAATGTTATAGGAGATTTGTTAGTTAAAAAGACATAATTACAAATTCAAAGTGACTATATCCAGTCCTAAAGGCTATTTTTAGAATGTCACATTATTTTAATTAGAGAAGGTAATAGCCGAATCTAGTTTTATCTTAGACAAATAACTAGCACCCTAAAGATAGTCGAGTAAGTCCTCTATCCTATTATTCTTGATTTTGACTTAATTCAATTGAGGGTAATCCATGTACATTTTGCGAGAACTATCTTTCTTACACACAAAAAAAATTGGAGCACCCTATGAAAGGATGACGGGTCTGATGAAACCCTTATTTTGAAGGTCTTTCAATTGTTCCTTCAACTCCTTAAGCTTGGTTGGAGCCATTCTATAAAGTAGAATCAAAATAGGCGGGGTATCTAGATGATATCTATGCTAAAGTCAATTTTCCTTTTGGGAAGAACTCCGATCATATCTTTTGGGAACACTTCCAAAAACTCATCAACTATACGAACAGGCTGAAGAGTTAGGGTCTTAGACTCTAAATACTTAACCTAAATCAGATGATAGATGCATTATTTGAAAAATATTTTCCTTTCCTTAAGGTAAGAGATAAATTGACCTATATTCTCTAAAGTACTAAAATTGTGATAGGGTAATTTTTGTATTCCCTCCTGCGTATGATCGAATCACCAACAGTGATAGAGACTGTGAAAGGTTTTGACAGGATTTCAGGACTGACACCAAAGTCTACTGATATACAAGGAGTCATGAATGATAGATTGGAACCGTGGTATAATAGCACATAGAAATTAACAAGAAAGACCAATAACATACTAATAACTACATTAGGGGAATCCTTCATATCCTTGAGTCTAAAATGCATAGAACCTATTCTGATGCTGACCACGACTTATACTAGATGAGACACCCTATTGAGTTGAGCGACCTACTGGAGTTACTAAAGTGTTGTACTGAATTTAGTGACGAAGATCTCAACCTTTTCGAGTGGCAATAGATCACTCTCTTAATTGATGTCCTATCTTACTGTATCCAAAATAATTCCCACTATCAACCATTAATTTTTCTTGGTGATTCTTACTACACCTCCTTCTAACTAGATTAATATATCCACTAGTGATAGTGCCTTAGGACTTATATCCTATTTCCTATTTTCTTTCTTTTAACATATAGAATAACCCCAACAAACATGCATAAACTCCGAGAGCCTTATAGGTATAAACCCAAATCCTACTATGAATGAGATTCTATAACAATTATTAATAATTCTAAGAAGTAATTCAAGTCTATAAAGTAAGGAACTTACCTCCAAAGATTAAGACTCATAAAACTTGGTGGAAAATTGTCCTTCTTGGAGTCCTCTGACATTTTACTGTTATAGGGTTAAAGTTAAAACTAAAATAATAAAGTTACCACGGCATCGGTTTGCAATGTAACTAAGGCTACTGTTATAATGGTTATTTTTTTGCTGGAGGGGTCCTAGGCAAAAACTCAGGGCTTCTCCTTAAAGGGGTCTATTTTATAACACACCCTTCAAATCACGAGATAGCAAACCAACCCTTTTATAGTAAACCTTTTCACAATATCACGAATGAACCTTTCTATACTAGTCACCTGTAATCATAGAAAATCATTTGCCAAAGACTATACCTCTCTTTCCAATGGGTGCCTTTACACCTCCAGTGATGCTAAACTTCTCATGCTTACTAGCTTCCGACTCAATGCATCTACCACCATAAGATTTTTTAGTCTTTGATCAAGTCCATACAACTTATCTGCCTTAGATTCAAGTCTCTCTGAGTGAACATAAGCCGCAAGCTGTAATGGTCCATGAATATTTCACACTTTACCCCATAGTGGTAGTCTCCAAATCTTCAAAGCAAATACCCATTCCGTTAATTCTAAGTCATGCATAGGATAGTTTTTCTCATAAGTATTTGATTTTCTTCAAGAATGCACAATCATATTCTGATCTTGCATCAAGACAATATCTAAATCGAACCATGAGGTATCAAAAAGTAAAATGAAATCTTTACCTTTAGTAGGAAAGGTGAGAACTGAGGTAGAGTTAACAAAGGTTTGAGCTTTTGGAAGCTCTCCTCACACTTGTCATCCTACATAAATGGAATTTCTTCTAGGTTAGACAGTTCTATGGGAAGCAATAGTATAAACCCTTTAACAAATTAGAGATAATAACATTCATTGGTCTAGTCCAATTCTTCTAAACTTCTACTTTCTATGGGTCTACCATAACCCTTTCCTTATATACCGTATGTTCAAAGAAGGACCCTGAAGATAACCAAAACCTACACATAAAATATATAGCTTATAGTTTAATCTTCTTAAGCAACCCCAATACTATTTGCAAATAGGCTTCATGCTTTGCTTCACTCTTGGAGTAAACCAAAATGACATTGATATAGACAGTGGTGAAAGAACCCAGAAATAACTTAAGAATTTCATTCATTAGACTCATAAAACTAACTAGGGCATTATTTAATCCAAACGACATGACAAAAAACCCATAGTTCCCATAACGAGTTTGAAAAGTAGTTTGTAGGATGTTTTCTTCCCTAATCTTGACTAGTTGATAACCCTGACCTCATATAAATTTTGGAGAATAATCCAACTCCCTATAAATGGTCAAACATGTCATCGATCCTAGGTAAAGGATTTTTGTTTTGAATGCTTACCTTATTCAATTGACGATAGTTTCCTCATTCTACCATCCTTGTTTTCACAAATAAAATGGGAGCACCACATAGGAAATAATTGGGAGAATAACCCCTTCTCTAACAATTTTTATAACTGAGACTTCAATTCCCTCAACTCTTCTAGTGCTACATGACGAGGAGGGATAGAGTTATGATGAGTTCTTGGCTCTAAGTCTATATAGAAGTCAACTTCATGGTCTGGTGGCATACTAGGAAGGTTATCAGGAAACACCTCTAAGAATTCTCACATAGTTGAAAATGAATCTATAGGAGAAATTACAAAATTTCCTTCCCAAAGATGGGCTAAAAATGCCGTATATCCCTTCTTCACTAACTTTTGGGCACGAATAACTGACATAATTCTCACAGGAGTAGTCTTAAAGGTACCTTTCTACTCTAAATTTTCCATTCTATGCATCACTATTGTGATAATTTAGCATAACAATCAAGAATGGTATGATCAGGGAATAGCCAACTCACCCCCAAGATAATATCAACTCATCCATATCTAAAATTACTGAGTCTGCTAAAGTTTTATACCTTACAAATGTCATGGGGAATGCCCTATAAACTCAATTAACATAAACCAACTGGTGTAGAGATAGTCATAGGAGTATAGGAAATTCACTTTTTGAGTCCCAACCCAAAGCAAATTTCACAATAACTAGGAGAAGTAAGCACAGGATCAAACAATACAAAATCCATATGATCATAGACAAGAATAGTACTTGTGATAACAACATCAGAAACTTTAGCTTTAGGATTAGTAGGAATAATATAAGATAGGGATTTATCACCACCTTGACTGCTACCTCTACCAGCCTATCCTCCATATCAATTGGCATAGTACCCATCCCTTTCGATAGCCTAGCCACCACGCCTACCTCGAGGATGAACTCTACCATTTCTTCTGCAACCATGACCTACTAATACTAGAGAAATAGAAGATTGTTATTGAGTCGAAGTTGGTTATTGAGTCAACTAACATGCAAAAAAAATTAGGATAATACCTTTTGATGTGTCCCAAACCTCCGCACTCATGGAACTTGATAATCAAATCACGTCTCTAAACCTAAAAGGATGAATTGTATAGATGCCTATCCGTGAAAGCTGATGATAATGATCAAATTAAACGCTTGAATGGGTGTAAGGAATCATTGTCAATATAAAACCCAACTAGGTTGGGATCGAATTCCACAGGGAATAAGGTGTGAACTCAAGTTGTTTACGATATAATTTACTGTTTTCTAAAATGGGGGTTTAAGTTTTGCAGATAATTGTTTATCACTTTGAATTTAATGTTTGTAACCAAGATTTTATGAGATAACCAGGATTATGTTCACTAGGGCTTACGGAACATGACAGATGCTACCATTAACTCTAGGTTCTCATGGTGGTTAGGATGACAAGCTATCTTTATCAATGATATGCTCAAATGTCTCTTGACCTATTCGAGCATCTAATTTCCTAATCCTCGCAGATTAGGGAATCGCAACTCACTACCCATATTTTACCTCAGGTTAATCAACCTTGTTACAACACTGATTATTAAACGAAGCCTTTCTGAGTCCCTATTGTTAATTCACTTCCTACTGTTTATGATTTCTTTCTCAAGCAAACCAAAGTAGGTACGCCTATTGTTTGCAACCAAAAGACATAAATTCTAATCTCAGAATTGCCAAAAATCCTAACACCTATTAAACGTTGAGTAATTAATTACCACCTTATCATGACCTAACCCTAGATCCTATAATCCAGGTTAAGGGTGTTTAGCCACTCATGAATCAAGAAATAAGCACACAAATTGAATTCATAATTAAGAAGAGTAACTTACAATAATGAAGGAAATCAAAAGTGAACTTGTAATTGAATCACAAAGCAAATACTGAAATATTAGTTTAGAAAGAGAGAGAGCGAGAAAAGTCATATGTTGTCAATATGTCAATGGATGATGGATAAAAAATCCCCCTAAAAGCAATACAACAAGGTTTTAAATAGTTAACCCTAAATAAGGAAATAAAAAGATTTTGATTTTCTTAGAATTATATGACGACACTCGTGACGGCCTATTATGATCTTGATGGCCTGTCATGGACGTCATCTAATTCTCTTTAAGTTTGGCTTTTGCTGTCTCAGGCTGACGACTATAATGATGGCCTATCAGGAGTCTGACGGTGTGTTATGGATGTCGTTAGCTCCTCTTCCATTCCAATAATTTCTATATAAGGTTGATGGTGGTCATGACAGCTTGTCACAACTCTGGCGCCTTATCACGATACACCTCACTACTTTACAACAATTACCATTCTCTGATTAAGGTTGATAGTATCCCTGACAGCTTATCATACTTTTGACGTCTTATAAGCAGATGTCGTCACAACATTCACTCCATGACAACTCCCTAGTTATGTTTGACGGCAACTGTGATAGCCTATCACGGGGCTGACGAGTTATCACAGATGTCGTCAGCCACACCTTTCTTTAGATTTCTCTAGATTTCAACTTCTTTGCCTTCATTCTTGTTCGTTCTCTATCCCATTAGTTTAATCTGTAAAATTAACATAAACATGTAAAAAATATGACAAAAGTTGCTTAAGGCCTCGCAATTATTCTAGGTTAAAGGCCTTAAATATGTTAGCAATTGTGTACACATCAACACCCTCAACACATCAACACCTTTATTTGAGCTCAGCACAAAGTTATCCCTTCAATGCCAAACCAACTAATACTAACTGTGCGGAATCAAGCGGCAACATCAATCTTTGTCGCAATAACCATTCATATATCAATGCCATACTATCTAAACAAGCAAGTAGCTAGCAACGATACCAGTGTGCCCTCACAACAAAGAAATCCCCCTCTTCTTAAATAAGAAATCCAAAAATGCAAATATAGGGATCATCAAAAGACTCTCACTCTCAAAAGGAGGTTCTAATCAGTGTATGCCAAGTACCATGGTCTTGCCCTTATATTTGTTACCAAAATCTTCAGATAGGCCAGCTAGAATCACTATAGGACTTCTTTTAGGCTTGTAGTGTGGTTTGGGGCTGGTATGATATTCAAGGTTATTTAGAGTGACTATGCCTCCTTGACACTACACTACTTTCTTGGGGCTCACTTATTATCCTTTTTATTTTTTGCTTGTTCTCTTGATCATCCATATTCAAGTTCGGTGCTGCCCCCTTCCCCTCCCTTTTTAGCATACAACTTTTATTCTTTCTCTTTTATTCCACCTTTCTTCATACTCCTCTTACACCATGCACCCTTATGATAGCTACCCTCAACTTAGGCAGTTTGCTTGGATCAAGGTTCTTAGTATCCAAGGAAGGCTAGGGATAAATAGGTTCATTGTGGTATAAATGGAAGGTGAAAGGTGTCATACAAAAGAAATGGTCAATTTAGGCTCTAAACAAGGATTAGAAGGTGTTATGCATACAGGGAAGGATATTTAGGATAAAAGTGGGTTAATCAACGATGGCGTATAATCCTGTCCTAACTCTTATCCTAAGACCATGGCAAGACCAACCAGGAACGTTCTGGCTTAAGCATATAGAGAGAAATAAGTAATAGCTCACACATACCAACACACAAGTATATTACAGGCTACCACTTATCTAGTTCATGAAATTATTCATTAATAATCATCAAGCAGCTATAAATAATGCCACAATAAGATTCACAATGGTTGCAAGTAAATGTAATCCACATAGTTTATCAAACAAGACATTGGAAGGATGTTCAAACGTCGAGCAAAAATATATCACTGCCTTTTGTGCTTGTGTTTCTCCTAGTTACCACCAACTATGTTACAACAACAGACTACCTTTCACCCTCAACTTAGAATTAAAGAAAAACTAAACTAAGAGTTAGAGTATACCTGGACTGGGTCGCTCTTAGGGATTATGGGTTGCCTCCCATGCAGCACCTGATTTAACATCATGGCACGACTCATGTATCTCAATTACCTCAGAATTCATCGAGGCAGATAATGGTGATGCTTTCCACTGATTCTTTTGGGCCAATGTAAAGCTTGACTCATTGCCCATTTACCTTGAATGTGTTGCTGTCTTCGTTTTCGAGTTCCACTACTCCAGATGAGTGGACTTGACTAAACTTAAAAGGGCCTGACCACTTAGATTTTAGCTTCCCTGGGAACAATTTGAGTCTGTAATTAAACAGAAGCACCAAGTCCCCCTTTTTGAATTCTAGTTTTTCTATTCTCCAATCAAGGTACTTTTTCATCTTTTCTTTATACAGATCTGGTCATTCATATGCCCTGAGATGGAATTCATCCATCTTATTTAGTTGACCTAATCTCATCTCTGCTACTTCCTTCCAATTCAAATTTAACCTTTTGAGCGCCCATAACTCCTTGTGTTCTAGCTCTATTGGCAGGTGGCAAGATTTTCCATAGACCAACTAAAATGGTGACATGCCAATGGGTGTCTTGAAAGTAGTCCAGTATGACCACAAGGCATCATCAAGCTTTTGAGACCAGTCCTTTCGGCTAGCATTCACCGTTTTGGCTAGGATGGCTTTAACTTCACTATTCGACACCTCCACTTGTCCACTAGTTTTTGGATGGTACGGAGTAGCCACTCTGTGTTGTTTCACTCTATATTTTGCCAAAGCTACTTGAAATAATTTGTTGCAAAAGTGAGATCCCCAATCGCTTATGATAGTACGTGGTACTCTAAAGTGAGAGAAGATGTTCTTTCTAAGAAAATCCATAATCCTCTTTCCTTTATTGTCACCAAGGCCACAGCTTCGACCTACTTAGAAACATAGTCAACAGCAACCAGAATATATTTCATCCTGTACGAGCTTACAAATGGACCCATGAAGTCAATGCCCCAGACATCAAATAATTCCACTTTAAGTATTTTAGTCAAGGGCATCTCATGTCTTTTAGAGATTGACCCCTGCCTCTGACATTGATCATATTTCTACCCAAACTCATGGGCGTCTTTAAATAAGGCTCATCCCAGAAGTAGTGTGTTACATCATGCAAGAATTTCTTTCTTTGTGGAAAGAAAGATTTTCTGGGATAACCTCACTTACAATGTAGTTTACATAATCCGCGTACTAGGGCAATGTTTCCACAGCAGTTGTCAGGATCTCCTCATCAGGAAATGCACCATTTATCTTTGTTTCATCACTAGCTTCCTGATCACCTTCCATTATAGATAAATAATCCGCAACCTAGTTTTCACAACCTTTCCTATTTTTGACTTTAAAATCAAATTCTTGTAGTAGCAATACCCATCTAATCAGCCTAGATTTGCGTCCTTCTTAGTCATCAAATACCTTAAGGCAGCATGGTCAGTGTGGACCACTACTTTGGTCCCAAGTAGATAAGCTCTAAACTTCTCGAAAGCATACACCACAGCTAGGAGTTCCTGTTTAGTGATGGTGTAATTTTTTTGTGCTCCATTCAGTGCTTTACTGGCGTAATATATCGGATAAAATAGTTTATTCTTCTTTTATCCCAATATGGCTCCCATGGAAACACTACTTGCATCACACATTATCTCAAATGGTTTTTCCCTTTCGGGAGCAATAACTATAGGAGCCTCAATCAGCTTCATTTTAAGGCACTCAAATGCCTTCAAGCACTCATCATCGAAGAAAAATTTCACTTCCTTCTCTAGAAGCTTGCAAAGTGGATTTGCAACCTTTGAGAAATCTTTTATGAATGTCCGATAACAGCCTGCATGACCAAGAAAACTATGCACTTTCTTTACCGAAATGGGAGGCGGCAATTTCTCGATAACTTCTACCTTTGCTCGATCAACTTCAATCCCCTTTTTAGAAATTTTATGTCCAAGAACGATTCATTTCTTTACCATAAAATGGAATTTTTCCTAGTTAAGCACTAGGTTAAATTCAACACATCTTTGTAAGGCCACATTCAGATTGTCCAGACACATTTCAAATGAATCACCCATTATAGAGAAATCATCCATGAATACCTCTATGGTGTATTCCACCATATTAGAGAAGATAGACATCATGCACTGTTGAAAAGTGGCCGGTGCATTACATAGCCCAAATGGCATCCTTTTAAATACAAAGGTGCCATATGGGCATGTGAATGTCGTTTTCTCCCAATCTTCAGGAGCAATGCAGATTTGGTTATATCCAGAATAACCATCTAAGAAGTAATACCACTCCTTACCGGCTAATCAATTAAGCATTTGATCCATAAAGGGCATTGAGAAGTGGTTGCATTGAGAAGTGGTCCTTCAGAGTCTAAGAGTTTAACTTGCGGTAGTCCATGCAAACTCTCCACCTAGTTTAATGTCCTGAGTGTAATCAACTCATTCTTTTCATTAGCAACAACCATCATACCCCTTTTTTAGGCACGTATTGAACTGGGCTCACCCATTTGCTGTCAGAAATAGGGTAAACCACTCCTGCATCCAACCACTTAATAATCTCCTTCTTAACCACCTCTTGCATTGGTGGATTAAGATGACACTAATGCTCTATGGTTGGAATACACTCTTCCTCAAGTTGAATTTTATGCGTGCAGATACTAGGAGGAATACCAATAATATCTGCGATGGTCCATCTAATTGCTCTCTTTGCTTCTAAAGTACTAAAATAAGTGCATTTACCTGTTTGTTCTTCCAAATTAGCTGCAATAATAATAGGTAGCGTGTTCCCTTTACCTAGAAGCACATATCATAAGTGTCCAGGCAGCTCCTTCAACTCTAACACTAGAGGTTCTTCAATAGATGGCTGAGCTGGTAGCATTGGTCGATTAGCAAGGTCAAGGTCTAGCTTTTAGGAGCATAAGGATATGAACCATGCCAGTCAAGGCACAAACTGTCTCTTCATACTCCTCAATACCTTCACTTTCATAGTTCATCATGACCGCGACCAAAGGTTCAATAACAAGTTGTTCAGTTATGGGCACATCCTGTTCGTCCTCAAAATACACATCAACTACTGAGAACATACTTATTTCCTCATACTGTTTCATTGATTTTCCCATATTAAATCATACCACTTCATCGTTCACCCTGAATAAGAGCTCATTCGCTCTCAAATCAAGCAACATACTTTAAGTTGCGAGGAAAGGTCAACCCAAGATTATGGGCACCTCACAGTCCACCTCACAGTCCAGAAGGACAAATTCTGTAGAGAATATAAAATTTAAAACCTTTACCAACACATCATACAGAATCCCAACAGGTAGCTTTACTGACCTGCCCACCATCACCAGTCTCATATTGGTGGGTGTGGGATTCCCCAGACCCAAGTTTTATAAATAGTCAATGAAATCAAATTAATGCTTGCTCCAAGATCATATAGTGCTTTAGTGAATTCCATTGTTCCAATTGGCAACTCACTGCTCATTTCTTAGTAACAAGGTACTTCATGAATTTTGTATATCCTGCCATTTGCTTAAGTGCCTCAATCAAAGGCACATTTATCGTCAATTGCTTGAGCAGTGCCATGAACTTGTTAAATTTGGCATCATCAGCCTTTTTCCTCAATCATTAAAGAAAGGGAGGTGGTGGTCTTGGGATAGTTTTCAACACCACTTTATCTTCTTTCTCCTTCCTCTTCTCTGATGTATCAGTAAAGCTATTCAGCTTCTCAGACTCCACTGGGTTGTTTTCTTCTGGTTTATCCACAACTACCTCATTGTTCACAGACTTGCCCACAAAAGGGTCAGATAAGATCTTACCACTCCAAGTGGTAATCGCCAGACATGAGACGTCAGTCTGCTGACTCTGAACTATTTTACTAGGTAGATTTCCACTTATTCCCTGGTTTCGTGTTGTGAAAAGTTGGCTCATCTGCTGCTCTAACTGCTTGATAGAAGTTGAGTGTGAACTAACCAACTGACTTAGAGTAAAAAATTCACTCTTCATAGTAAGTACCCCTGAGTTGGTAGCCTCAACTCTCTTCAACAGTTTTTTCATCATATCTTCCATAGATATCTTCCCCGAGCTAGTTAAAGCAGCTTCTCAGTTTTCAGGAGGAACATATAGCCCACTCCTATCATTTCTGCTTCTATAGTTTCCTTGCTCTCTGTCTCTGTAACCAGGCTTGTCATAAATATTCCACCTTGATTTCTGTAGCTATTGCCTAAAAACCACCCTGATTATTAACATAAGTAGCCACTTTTTTAGGATCCATATCAACTCGATCCTAAGAAATCACAGCCTTTACTTTCTTCGTCTTCCCCGATAATAAGTTCTCGGTGAGAAGGTCCATCTGAATCTTTAGATGGGCCATATCTTGACCTCTCTCCTTATCTCTCCTATATTGTTTAGTAGTTATTTTTGCAAGAATAGTAGGGCTTGTCACCAAAGAATCCCTGGTGTACCAAGCATGACTCCATTTGCCTATTCTATTCAGCATATCTGCTGCATCTTGAAAGGAGAGATCGACAAATGAACCACCTGCAACGTTATCTACAATTGGCTTTGTTACAGGGCTGAGAGCTCTGTATAAAGTCTCCATTAAATATATGTCCATCATGTTGTGGTTCGAACACTGTGTCAGCTTTTTCTTAAACCTGTCCCAAGTTTAATGCTAGGCCTCAGTCGGGAGCTGCCTAAAATTGTTGATCTCATCCCTCAATTGTACCCTCCTGGAAGACAGAAAGAACCTTTCTAGGAAATCTCCTTTCAACTACCTCCAGTTGGTTATAGAATCAGGCGTCAGCTCATTTAGCCACAATGTTGCCTCCCCAGACAGAGACAACGGGAATAGCCTCAACCGGATAGCATTCTTGCTTACTCCTGGGTTATCAAAAATGTGTAAATGGTAACAACATTCACCAGATAAAGGTGAGGGTCATCCCCAGGAAGGCCTCTAAACAACCCCTTCAGATTCAGGAGTTGGATCATTGTTCTTATAATATTGAACTTTGCTCCAGCTGCCAATGGTAGAGGAATGATTGCACCCATTGCACCTGCTCCGTCCACATCGTCATCATCAAACTCATACTTTAGTAGCTGTTCTGCTATTCCACTTATGCGGTGGAGTTCCAAATTGAGTGGTGCTTGGTGTACCTTATAAAGATCCTACAAATAAACAAAAACAACAAACAAACGTAAATCTAGAAAACTTAACTAACAAAAAATTAGCGTGCACAAACTTTTAGTTTACAATCGTACTCCCTGACAACGGCTCCATTTTTGATAACGCTCAAATTACACTCTTGAATGGGTGTAAGCGATCGTTGTCAATATAAAACCTAACTAGGTTATGGTCAAATCCACAGGGAATAAGGTGTGAACTCAAGTTGTTTACGATATAATTTACTAATAGTTTACTGTTTCCTGAAATGGGGGTTTAAGTTTTGCAGATAATTGTTTATCACTTTGAATTTAATGTTTGTTACCAAGATTTTATGAGATAACCAGGATTATGTTCACTAGGGCTTACGGGACATGACAGATGCTACCATTAACTCAAGGTTCTCATGGTGGTTAGGATGACAAGCTGTCTTTATTGATGATATGCTCAAATGTCTCTTGACCTATTCGAGCGTCTAATTTCCTAATCCTCTTAAACTTAGGGAATTGCAACTCACTGCCCAGATTTTACCTCAGGTTAATCAACCTTGTTACAGCGCTGATTATTAAACGAAGCCTTTCCAAGTCCCTGTTGATAATTCACTACCTACTGTTTATGATTTCTTTCTCAAGCAAACCAAAGTAGGTACGCCTATTGTTTGTAACCAACAGACATAAATTCTAATCTCAGAATTACCAAGAAATCCTAACACCTATTAAACCTTGAGTAATTAATTACCACCTTATCATGACCTAACCCTAGATCCCATAATCCAGGTTAAGGGTGTTCAGACACTCATGATGCAAAAAATAAGCACATAAATTGAATTCATAATTGAGAAGATTAAATTACAATAATGAAGAAAATCAAAAGTGAACTTGTAATTAAATCACAAAGCAAACACTAAAATATTGGTTTAGAGAGAGAGAGAAAAGTCGTATATTGTCAATATGTCAATGGATGATGGATAAAAAATACCCCCAAAAACCATAAAACAAGGTTTTAACTAGTTAACCCTAAATATGGAAATAAAATTAAATTTTTTGATTTTCTTCGGATTAGATGACGATGCTCGTGATGGCCTATCATAATCTTGATGGCCTGTCATGGACGTCGTCTAATTCTCTTTAAGTTTGGGTTTTGTTGTCTCAGGCTGACGACTATAATGATGGCCTATCAGGAGTCTGACGGTGTGTCATAGATGTCGTCAGCTCCTCTTCCATTCTGATAATTTCTATCTAAGGTTGATGGTGGTTATGACAGCTAGTCACAACTCTGGCGCCTTATTACAATACGCCATCACAACTTTACAATAATTACCATTCTCTGATTAAGGTTGATAGTATCCCTGACAGCTTATCACACTTTTGACGCCTTATCAGCAGATGTCGTCACAACATTCACTCCATTGCAACTCCCTGGTTACATTTGACGGCAATTGTGATAGCCTATCACGGGCCTGATGACTTATCACAGATGTCATCAGCCATACCTTTCTTCAGATTTCTCTAGATTTCAACTTCTTTTCCTCCATTCTTGTTGGTTCTCTATCCCATTAGCTAAATCTGTATAATTAACATAAACATATAAAAAACGACAAAAGTTGCTTAAGGCCTCGCAATTATTCTAGGTGAAAGGCCTTAAATGTGTTAGCAATTGCGCACACATCAACTATGACACTTAGGAAAAGTACCACTAAACTAGCCAAACGTCCATGCCTTTTTTCTTCTGCTTTTGGCTCTCTTTGTTTCCCATTTGCCTTTGCCTTCATAGAAATTTCCATAACCTCTTGTAAACCCTTTCTTGACAATTCCACCGATAAAGTAACCATCTGAATCCCAAAATTCAGACCTTTTACAAAGTATCTGAACCTCTCTTTCTCTAAAGTGATCAATTTGTGTGCATAATGGGATAAGGCAAGAAATTTGGCCTCATAGAATATGACAGAAATGTCACCGTACTCTAACAACAAAATTCATTCTTTTTTTGATCATAATATATGTAAGGAACATACTTCTTAAGAAAAACATTCTAAAATTATACCTAAGTAAAGGTACGGTAGTTCCACACTTAACAAATGACCTCCACTATTTGTTGGCTTCAAACTACATATAGGAAAAAAAAAACTCCATACCATATCTTTCAATAATGACCATCTTATGCAAATATTCATGACAATTTATCAAAAACTCTAATGCATCCTTAGACTTTATACCCTAAACTAGGTGTTTTATGTTTATGAACTTGTAGAATAGCCCCTACTCCTCATTTATCATCGCCAATCCAAGTACCTATTTGGGGTACACCCCTATGTCAAAGACCTCATCCATTCTTGGTGTAATAACAGTTGAATATTGTATGGCCAGAGATACGAATATAGGAATAACAAGAACAACATCTTTGCCAGCCAAACTGGGTAAGTACCCTAACACTTGCTGAATCAATTTTGCGGTCATAGGTACTTGGGCTACAAAATTCCAAACAAGTACCACAATGCTAGGAATTACTACTTCCTTCTTATCAATGGCTACCTCCTCATTCTATACTAACTTTGGAGCAGTCTATTATGGGGGAAGGGAAGGGGTTCTTTATCTAGATAGTCCTCCGGCTCCCCAGGCTCCATACCTCATAAATGTTGCTCCTATTTATCTTCTCTTAGACCTATCCCTCAAGTGTGGTTTGCCCCAAACTGTAGCTTAGTGGCTGGTGTTGGAACTACTACTGGTGTCGGTTCTAAGGTGATTGTGCTACTCTAGAAGAACGAGTGTTCACTATTTGTAAAATAAGAATGAGGAGTTAGATACCAATTTTAATCACTAGATGCAAATTGAAATCACACAATAACATGAAAGTAAGAAGAAAAGGAATTTTGTTTCCTAAAGCATTGTATCCTCTTGAAGAAAAGTACAGAAGCCTCTGTATCATTCTGTAAAACTCTACTAGACCTATTCTTGTATGATGAAATCTACAAACTTAGTGCTTTGATAACATCTTCGTCAGGAACTAAATAGTCATGATTGACACCTACCCTAAAATTATAGTGGGAGAACTTTCACAACCTGATTTACGAGTCATGATGACACCTACTAAACCCCGCTAGTAGGTAAGCCAAACCATAGCCTGGAGCTGTCCACAATGGGATAACTGATGGAAAATGCCCCAAAAGAGGCAAAAATAGACAATTGCAACTTATATATAAGAAAAATAATATAAATAGACAAGAGGTAACCAACAATACAGATAATCATCCCACGACCTGGTAGAGACAATACAAGAGCTACTATAAATACAACTCAAGTTCAAAAACAGTCAACATAATCTGTCTCAAAGAGAAAGAGTATACATAATAAGATAAAAGGAAATGGGCAACTTTGACTCCAAGAGCTCACTCTATCTCAAAAATCCAACACAACATGATTGATGAATCTATGGTGGAAACTAGTACTTGAATTTTCACCAAAAAAGTATTAAAGTGTAGTATGAGTACCGAAATCATGGGTACTTAGTAGGCATCATTGGCCGACTGAGCTGGCATCATTGGCCGACTGAGCTAAGTCATGATATAAATATGTTAAAATGCGAGATAATAGAACTAAGCCAAGGTAAGGAAGTGAACCGGAGATAACTCCAACATCATTGTACATGAATAAGTAAATTAACGAAATAATATCATAACATAAAGAATCAAACACATGCAATTATAACTACAAAATTAGCCCTCATAAGACAATAAGTATGGAAAAGTAAATGACCCAATGCAAGCCCCCATAAGCCTGGAAGGTACAATCAAGATAGTATAATCTGAACTACCTTCATTTAGCAATTACTATGATACAAATAGAATCCATCCATGTCATACCTCATTATAACCATTTTCTCTCTTTTAGACTTAGCCAATATTCCTATTCTCAATTATTACACCCAAAGACCTCGAAGTCATATTATTAATATTATGATTAGTATCATAGTATTATCCAGACTCGAACCATTGAGCATGTAATCAACAACATAATCATTCTCTGAACTTGAATAGGGTAATTTTAGAATCAGTAGCCAGACTCGAACCAGTAATCATATTATCAATGCCATCATCAATATTCAAACTTGAACAAATAATCATATATCATTAATATCATCATCATAATTCGAACTCAAATCGATATGTATATATATATATATATCATTGATATCACAATCAATAGCATAATTGCAAGCACAATCAATAACATAATCACTAGTAATAATTAATGATGTAATCACTAGCATACGATAAGCATGGTCAATCGCATGATCACTAACCATGAACTCTTAATGCCAAGCCATCATAACCATCATATGGACAAGTTTCTCAATATTACATCAATACGAATTTTTAAGACGTATAACAACCGTATAAAAGGTTTTCAATAGCTAACACAAATTTTGGCTAAAGGTGGGTCAAGGAGCCCACTATAAATTTCTAAAATTCATTACAAGGAAAATTCTATATGGGACTAGACTACAGTATCTAAACCCAATTTTAAATTTTAACTAAGCCATAATCAATCCTAAGATAGAGATTCTACCTAAAACACGAGCAACTAAACCAAGTACACCTAGTTTATGATTTCCGAATAGCCTAAACGGTGAAACTAACCCAAGAATTTAAAATTTCCATCACCAACACCTAAAACCTATCCCAAATCTAACACAATATCTTAAATATGCTATGACATATCTCAATCTGGTAAGAGGGAAAACCTAGCCAACCTAGTCACTGAAGAAAGCTCGAATAATTAAATTATCGATTTTCTCTTTTGAGAAGCTTCAGCAATGCACAACACTATCAAAATCACAATCTACTCATCAAGATGAGAACAATGATATCCATATTGCACTATTGTACTTTAGGTCCAAAATTACTTAAAAATACCAAATGGGTCCCACTTATAGGAATCACATTTACAAATCCAACCCAATATTCCCTTATGCTCAAGGAGCAATTTTCCTTAAAAAATAGGTTAAATTCGAGCTACATTGGTGCTAAAATCAAGATACCAAGTTCTAGGATTTTAAGGAAGAAAAGGGGAAAAACAACTACGGAAATGAAGAAATCTTACTACAAATTTGAAGGAAAATCACGTAAACATCCGTTACCCCTACTCCCAAATCACCCATAAGAGTTAATCCTAAATTTTACCAAATATTTAAGGTTTTAGTCTCTTAAGAATGGATGTGGAATAGAAAAAACGAGCTAAAAAGGGGTTTTTTAAACCTTTCCTAAGGCTCAGGAGTCGTTATAGAAACAACCCCTCACAGTTGCTATATATTAAGGCTACCAAGTGTTCATTATCGTGAATTTGAACCACAATCATGATAGTTGGTATCCTACCAAAGGAATCACGATCGCAATGCTTGGCTCACTATTAGTGAGTGCACCGACACAGTTCAAGTCTTTGCCAACCCGGATTTATACGAAATTTTTTATACATAAATGGACTATTCTACCATACCAAATTCAATGTTCTGCACTCAATAGGCAGTCAAAATTTCCATTCGAGGTGATTTAGACTAAAAGTGGGTCCCACACCCATTTTAATTTTCTTAACTTTCTGACCAATAGGTCAAAATCAGCCCGATTGCCTTTGGACCCAAACCAAGAGTCCTAGCCTAAAATCGATATTTTAATGCTGTTGGAATAGTCAGAATTAGAATATGAGGTTGTTTGAATAAAGTTTTTACCCAGTGGCCATTTAGAACCTATGAAGACTTCAAAATAGGCATTGACTCTGAAACCTAAATAAACTGCCCGATGACCATACTGTCTATCCCAAAAAATCATAAATGACTTGAGGAAGCTATGGAAATTCTCTAACGGCAAAAATAATTGGAAATATGAAAAATTACCTAAAGGATCATTATAAGAACCATTTAAACCACCTTCATTAACCAAACTTCACCGTCACATTTCATGTTTCACCAACTTATTAATAATAGTTACTAAGACATTCTTTTATTAAGAAAAATAAAATAGGCAACCTAACTAATCATTAGTTCTAAAATAGAGTGCAAAAATCCTTTATTTATTACAACCCTGGGACCTGAAGTTACTAGATAAGAAGAACAAAGATTATGTAGAAATCGAAAACCAATGGATTTTCCAACAAATTTAAGGAACCAGGACAATGTCTTAGTCCAAAAACAAAGAACATAAATAGGAGCAAGATAATTCAATGCCTGGTTGATCATGGTACTCACCCTTGAACTGAAGTTTGACACTACTGGCTAAAGTCGAGGTCTCATCACAAATAGTAGATTATGCTCTATACTAAATCTAATAAATAGCACAGGTAGTATTAGTAAATAAACAAGTACTGGTAGACATCATTGACTGGCTCAACCTAACACCATACAAATAAGCAAATCAAATATGTGCAACTACAATCATCACATAACTTATAACTCTAGACAAATAATACATTTATGACACTTTACTTTGGGATGGGTATAAGCACATATTTTATGTTTTATGCTTAGTCAATTACATCAATAAGTTACATCACAATATATTCAATGCATATGAATATTCACAATATATAATTACAACTGTACATTCGATGCATATGGATTCTTACCAACACTATTTTAACATCATGATTTTAAGATTATTATTATGATCATGAACTCATATTTATTATTATCATCAGCAATATCATGAATGTCATGATCTCAATATCATCATCATCATCATTATTATCAATGTTTATGAATATGCAAATGCATTCAATATTGACAAGTAGTGCCCAAAAGCAATTACAAATATCCAATTCACATATATGCACAGAGTCAAGCAAGTCTAATTACTACAAATAAATCATAGCCTACCTTAATTCCTTGGTCGAAATTACCTTTATGCCATAATCTTGCCATTTCTTTCCTTTTCACTTTGTTCTTGATCTTTAACAACAAGTTTACATACCTAATTCAATCATTTCATCTTTTCCAACAACTAAGGATCAATAACTAACAACTTTATTTATAAATTTGCCCAGTTCATCATCTTAGGATTTTTCTACCCCTTAAATCCTATGAATTCTACTTCATTTAGCATAAACAACTATAAATCTACTTAAAAAGGTGTTTTATAATGGCCTAAGATCATTACCAATTTATTTTAATCACAATCCCATTGATTTATACTAATTTCACTGACAAGGGCTAAACCCTTTTTCTGTTGTAGCAATTATTTTTCCATTGCTGTGTCCTGGATAGAAACTTGGGGCCTCTCCTCAATGGGGTCTATTTTATAACACACCCCTCAAATCAAAACATCAAAAACCAATTCTTTCATGGTAAACTCTATAATTGGAGTTTTTTAAATTTATTTTGCATGATGGAAGTTGCTGCAGCTTCCTAAACTTTGACTATTACTCCCATAAAATTAATTCAATATTGGGCCAACCTTGAATTTGTTAAAAATTATTTAAGGTAAATTTTGGCAAAGTTTCTACTTCTAAACTCAACGTGATAATGATTTGGGTAATTAAAAGTAGAAAACTAACTTGTCTCATTGAAAGTTGGACGATCCAACTTGAACATAACTTACCACTTTGAATAAGGTGGAGACCTAATTTGTCTTATTAAAAGGAAGATAACATAATTTAACTATGATATTCCCTGTTTAGTGAGGTGGCAATCTAACTTGTCTCGTTGAAATACATATGACCTAACTTGAATTGATATGCCACTTAGAATGAGATGGCAACCTGAATTGTCTCATTGAAAGATAGATGGCTAAATTTAAATATGATGCCACTTTAAATATGGTGGCAACAAACTTATATCATTGAAAAGTGGACGACCCAATCTTGAACAAGATATTATATTTCGAATGGGATGACTTCTCAGTCAGTACTGTTGAAAGATGGATGGACCAACTTATATGTGATATGCCACTTTGAATGAGAAGGTAACCCAAATTGCCTGATTGATAAACATATGACCCAATTGAATATGCTAAGCCACTTTGAATAAGGTAGGCGACTAATCTACCTTATTAAATAGCAAATAAACCTAATTTTAATATGATATGCCATTTTGAATGAAGTGGTAACCCAATCTTGTCTAATTGAAAGTCAGATGATCCAACTTGAATTTGATATGCCACTTTGTATAAGGTGGTGACTAATCTACCTTATTAAATAATAAATAAACCTAATTTTAATATGATATGCCATTTTGAATGAAGTGGTAACCCAATCTTGCCTAATTGAAAGTTAGATGATCCAACTTGAATGTGATAATTACAAATTATGCATCATAAAATTTGAAACAAAATTATTAGTAACAAAAGAAATACAACTATAAATATAAACTATGTAGACTAATTTAATAGGCCTCACTAAATGAGACAACGACCCAATAATTCATTTTGAATCGAATAAAAACCCAATATAAAACAGTTCTATTTGAATGAGATGATGACCCAATTTTAAAAAGTGTAATTTAAGTGGGATGATAGTCTAATTTTAAATCTGCTATTTGAATGAGATGATGATCCAATTTTAAAAAGTTCCATTTAAATGGGATAATGACCTAATAATGTTCAAACACATATATCAAAATAATAAATGTAAATGGTCATCTGCAATATAACAACCTAAAAAGAGTTACGGTTGATCGCACAGGGAATGGAATTAAAGCTTTAACTCGACTAGTTTAGTGATTTGTTATTTTCTTGCTATTTTTTAAACAACTAAATAAAAATATAGGGTTTGGAAAAACTCAAAATAATTTATAAAACATGATTATCAAATAAGAGCAATTGGAAACAACA
>NW_025853153.1:0-43253 GCF_002878395.1 Capsicum annuum | reverse complement strand
GTTGAAGATGAGAAGAAGAAACAAACTGCGATACAAGAGAGGCAAAGTAGGAGATCTTAATACTTTGAGCAGAGTAGAGGTTAGTAAAACAATAGGAAAGATAGTAGACAGTGATCTAAGAAGAAGTAGGGGAATTCTAGTTCATATTACATGACTAGTGCTCCATATCCTAAGCCATCTGGTGATCTCTATTTTTAGAGCAACAGTGGGTCTAAGACATAAGATGCCCAACTCAAGCTAATGGGTCCTAGTCAGCTCCATCCAATATTTTTTATAAATTTTGTGGATAGTTACACCATGGAGTTTGTGATGAGGTAAGGAATAAGTGTTTTAGATATGGCCATCCTGGCCATATTCAAAGGAATTATCCTTCTAACGAAGTTGCTACTAGGTCTAATGAGGTCCCAGTTACTGGTTCTTCAGATTCTGCACCAAAGGGTGCTACTTCTGGCTCTATCACTAGTCAGAATTATTTGTATGCTCTTGCCACCCATCAGGATTCAAAGGTATCTCCTGATATTATTACTGGTACACTAAAACTTTTTTCTCGTGATGTTGTTGTTTGCTTGATCTTGGGTTTTCCCTTTCTTATGTGACCCATATATGGCTATTCATTTTGGTTTTGGTCTTGAGTGTATTCCTAACCCTTTTCTATATCCTCCCCAGTAGGTCACTTTTTATGGCTAGAAGGGTCTATAAGAGTTATGTGGTATTTATCTGTAGTAGGGAGACGCTAGTGGATCTAATAGAGTTGGACATGTTAGATTTTGATGTGATTTTGGGGATGGATTAGTTGCATTAGTGCTATGCTTCTCTTGATTATAGAACCCAAAAGGTCAGTTTCCAATTCTTCAATGAGCCAATGATTAAGTGGGAAGGGAGTTCCCTAGTGCCTAAGGGAAGATTCATTTCATATCTTATAGCCGAAAAATTGATTTCCAAGGGGTTTCTTTATCATTTGGTCTGAATTAAAGATTCTAACACGGAGGGTTCTTTATTAAAGTCTATTCCCATGTTAATGAATATCCTAAGGTTTTCCTTGATGATATTCCCTGTGTTTCTCCCGATAGGGAAATTGATTTTGGGATTGATTTTCTTCTAGATTCTTATTCTATCTCCATCCCTCCTTATGGAATGGCTACAATAGAGTAGAAAGAACTAAAGGAGCAATTGAAAGATTTTCTTAACAAGGGTTTTATTCACCCAAGTATTTCTCTGTGGAGTGCTTTAGTACTCTTTGTGCATAAGAATGATGGGTCCCTTCGAATGTGTATAGATTACTGCTAGTTGAATAAGGTGACTGTAAAGAATTAGTATCCTATTCCTAGGATTAATGACCTATTAGATCATCTTCATGGGGTTAAGTATATTTTTAGATTGATCGGGTTATCATCACCTGAAGATTAGGGAGGTGGATATCCCTAAGACTATTTTTTGCACTTTGTTTAACCATTATGAGTTCTTGGTCATGTGTTTTTGTTTGATTAATTCTCGAGCAATATTTATGGGTCTGATGAACAGGATATTCCATTAGTTTGTTAATTTATTTGTTATTGTATTTATTGATGATATTTTGGTGTATTAGAAGAGTGAGGTGGATCATGTCGATTACCTCAATAGAGTGTTGCAGACTCTCAAGGATCAGTGGTTGTAGGCTATATTTTCTAATGTAAGTTCTAGTTTAATATTGTCACTTTTGTAGGTCATGTTGTTGCTAGTGAGGGGATTATAGTGAATCCATAAAAAGTTGTGGTAGTTAAGAAATGGCCAAGACCCATAATTCTAATCGACATTTGGATCTTCTTAGGCTTGGTTGGATATTATAGGAGGTTTGTGGAGAGTTTCTCTTTGATTGCTGCTCCATTGACTAGACTGACTCTGAAGAAGGTAAAGTTTCTATGGTCCGACACTTGCGAGCGTAGTTTTGAGAAGTTGCAGGATAAGCTGACTTCTGCTTCTATTTTGCCCTTGCCTGAGGTTACTGATGGATTCACATTTTATTATAATGCGTCCCATGTGAGACTTGGTTGTGTATTAATACAACATGGTACGGTGATATCTTATGCTTCCAGGCAGCTGAAGGTACATGAGAAGAACTATCCAACTCATGACTTGGAGTTGTTGGTAGTAGTATTTTCTTTAAAGATTTGGCACTGTTAACTATATGGGGTTCATGTTGACATCTTGTTAGATCATAAGAGTTTGCAATATGTGCTCACTTAGAAGTAGTTGAATCTCAGGCAAAAGATATGGCTTAAGTTGCTCAAGGACTATGACAAGAGTCTCCATTATCACCCAGGTAAAGCTAATATGGTTGTTGATGCTCTTAGTAAGTTGTCCATGAGGATCTTATCTCATGTTAATGATAAGAAATGAGGTTTGGTGAAGAAGATTCACTATTTAGCTAATATTGGGGTACGTCTCTTCGACTTGGAGAATGGAGGTGTGTTTGTGCAATAGGTGGTGAAGTCATCTCTTAGTACTCAGGTGAAAGAGAAACAAGTTTTGGATTCTATCTTGATATGGATCAAGGGTGATATTAGTCAGCAGAAAGTGATAGCTTTTGAGATTGGTGTAGATGGTATCCTAAGGTACCAAGGTAGATTGTGTATTCCCTATGTTAATGGGCTGCATAAGAGGATATTGACTGAGACTCATGAGTTAAGGTACACTGTTCCTCCTGATTTAACAAAGATGTACCATAAGTTGAAAGAGATCTATTGGTGGGATAACATGAAGGTAGATGTGGCCAATTTTATGGCTAAATATATGGTTTATCAACAAGTGAAGGTAGACTATTAAAGGCCTGGTGGATTGCTTCAAGAAATTGAGTTGACCGTATGGAAATAGAAAGTGATTAATAGGGATTTCATTACTGATCTTCTGCGGTCTCACCATCAGTTTGATTTAATTTGGGTCATCGTGGATAGGATGACTAAGTCCGCTCATTTCTTGCTTGTGAAAACCAATTATTTGGCAGAGGATTACACAAGGCTATTCATTCAGGAAATAGTCAAGTTGCAGGGTGCATTCATTTCTATTATATCTGATTGTGGTATGCAGTTTTTGTCTCAATTTTGGCATTCTTTTCAGAGATTTTTGGGAACCAAGGTGAGCCTTAGCACTAGTTTCCATCCTTAAGTGGATGGAAAAGTTGAAAGAACTATTCAGACAATCGAGAATATATTTTAGGCTTGTGTGATTGACTTTGTTGATAGTTGGGTTTATCATTTACCTTTAATCAATTTCTCTTATAATAATAGTTATCACTCTAGCATTGGGATGGCTTTGTTTGAGGCTTTGTATGGTAAGATATGTCATTTCCCTATTAGGTGGTTTGAGGCTGGCGAGGTTGGTTATTTGGTCCTGATATGGTTCATCAGGCTATGGATAAGGTAAAGATGATTTGGGACAGGCTTAAGACTGCCCAAAGTTTCCAAAAGTCCTATGCGAACATAAGGCAAAGGGAGTTGGAATTTGAACTAGGAGATTAGGTATTTTTGAAGGTGTCTCCCATAAAGAAAGTAATGTAGTTTGGAAGAAAGTGGGTGATTAGGTGTTCTTGAAGGTTTCCCCTATGAAGGGAGTGATGCAGTTTGGAAAGATAGGGAAGCTCAGTCCCTATTATGTGGGTCCGTATTTCATTGAAGGAGAGTGGGTAATGTGGATTATGAGTTAGAGTTGCCTCCTTGTTTGGGTTTCATTCACTTGGTTTTTCATATTTTGATGTTGAGGAAGTGTGTGGTAATCCTTCCTTGGTGGTTCCATTAGAAAGTGTTGGTGTTTTAGTCTCCTTATTGTATGAGGAGATCCCAACTGAGATCTTTGATCAGCAAGTCCGTTGGTTTCGGACAAAGAAGGTGGTTCGGTGAAGGTTCTATGGAGGAACAAAAAGTTTGAGGAAGCTACTTAGGAAGCTGAAGAGGACATAAAGTCCAAATACCCATTCTTGTTTCCCGCTTTGGATAATCGTGCTTGAGGTATGTGTATTCCTTAATATGTTTGTTTTCTGTCTTTGTTAAAGGTAAGTATGGTTGTATAAATCTTGATAAGGGATGCCTTGTCTCATTATTCGTGGATGAATAGTCCTTAGAGGAGTGGGGAATAAAACACCTCGAATTTTGGTCCTTAAAAATTTTAGAGTTTCTAGACTTACTGCTCAGACGAAGACCCTCCCTGCGAGTCATCATGGGTCTTAAGGACCTAGTTGTAGCACGGCTAGTATGTTGGCTTGGAGTTTTTTCGTGACTATGACTAGGGGTTACTAGTCATAAAGACTCAAAATGAGTCGTATGGCCCCACCCGTAGACAAACCAATGCGATGCATAAAGTATTTTGTCTTGACTAAAACTTGGACCCTACGAGTTACATGGTGTGAGTTGTAGGGTTACCATAAAGGAGTCCTCATCTACTGTTAAAACTACAACTCATGGTGACGAGCCGTAGTAAGTCCTTACGTGTCGTATAGTGACCCGTAGTCACTGGCGATAATTTTTTAGTTTTTTAATTAAGGGTATTTTGGAATTTCCCTCTTTATCCACTTAATACCCACGACCATAAAAAACCCTTGGGGAATTATTTTAAACAATTTATCACCCAAATCACTTTCTTAAACTCCCTAAATTCTCCAAAGTGAAGATACATAGGGTTTATAATAAGTTGGTCATCTAAGGGATTAAGGGTAGATTTCTCTCCTTAAATTTTGGTGTTCCAGGCATGTTACTTTTACCCTAAGCTTATTCTATTGAAGGCATATACTTAAATTGTTATTCGTGTGATTTAATTATGGTTTATGAATATGGGTTTGAGGGTTTTTGGAATAAATGTTCTTAAATTGGATTCCCATGGTTTTATGTGTAATGTTTATGCTTTATCAATGGTTTTTGAATGAATGGGGTGTATGGGTATGGGAATTGGAATGGGGGTCAAGGTTTTTCCCCCAAATTATTTTTCAAACTTAGAATTGGTTTTGAATAATTGAGTTCCCTCAATCCACTTGTGTAATTGGCTTTGAATTGTGAAATTGTCACTTGGTTTGACTTACCCACAAATGATATTGCATTGGATAAATGGCTAAACAGTGAACATGGATTTTGAGGGTCTTGTTGGATATGCTTGATTTAATGAACAAAGAGGGTCCAACCATTCTCCCAAGTTAATGTGATTGTTATGGCATAGACATAAACTTGCAAGTATACGGGTGTGACGATACCTATGGTGTTCCTTAACGGTTGATTCTTTGGTTAATAAATGGGTTATGTGAAACTAGTTTTAAATTAGGCTTAATGAGGGTTATGTAGCTATGCTGTGAAGGTGTTGGTCTTGGATAACTTATACTTGAAACTCATGTTTATCAACATAAGGCTTGGTCTTAATGACTGTGTGCATAGTTCACATTATTGATATATAAATATATGTATCTTAGATTAATGTGGGGTCAGGGCATTCCCTAATCTTCCTTGATACCTTTGGTTTGTGCAACTAATACACACTGACTCTTTTTGCATGAGGAGCTGAACCCATATAGCTCGTGGGTGCCGTTTATGATGGTTAAGCTACATAGTCCACGATAATATTTTATTATCATGCTAAACCTTGTTCCCTACCCCAACATCTATTATATATATGTGTGCATGTATTCAAACATGCACAATGGATTTGAAATAGATATGACTTGGCATTATTTTATCCCCTATCCCTGAGTTACATGCTAGTGCTCAACCCACAAACTGTCTTCTGATGCTGTATCTCCACACTATGCAGGTACCAGAGATACTTCTACTTTGCCTACACAGTGTTAGGTGGGTCGTCTTGGTTCGTCATTCATTTGTGGTGAAGTGGTGAGCTTTCATTCTCCGAAAGACTTGATCCTTCCATCGGTCTCCTTCCAAAAATTAGAATTAAATAGTTCACATTAATATTTTCATTATCATTGTCACTGTCATTGTCATTGTTAGAGTCAGGGGCATGTCCTGACCTAGATAGTTTTTTAGATTAGTAGAGGCTTTGTGAATATTATAATGGACTTGGGTATTAGTTATTGGTTACAGATTATTAGTTGTTGGTTGTTGACAAACCTTAAATATCTTTCAAGTTGTTAACTATTCTATCTTGTTATATGTTTGGAATTTAACTATTGCTAGTGTATGATGATCCGTTTAGATAGGTAAAGGGGGTGGTCCCCAATCCTTATTGGACTTACGATGCTTGTCACAGCTAGTCCCTAATTTGTCTTATGGCATCAGAGTAGGGTGAAGGCCAGCAGAATAGTAGTAGAGATGGTAGGTA
Source organism: Capsicum annuum (assembly GCF_002878395.1). Lineage (NCBI taxonomy): Eukaryota > Viridiplantae > Streptophyta > Magnoliopsida > Solanales > Solanaceae > Capsicum > Capsicum annuum. The sequence goes on along the minus strand of NW_025853153.1, from coordinate 36,965 downwards.
GTGTCTAAGAAGAAATGGGGAAATTTTGGTTCTTATTCTATGACTAGTGCTCCATATCCTAAGCCTTTAGTTATCATTGCTTTCAGAATGACAGTGGGTTTAAGGCACAAGGTGCCTAGTCACAAGCTAGTAGAGCCTAGTCAGCCTCATTTTATCCCCCTTATTGATTTTATGGGCAGATGCATCTTGGAGTTTGTGATGAGGGGAGAAATAAGTTCTTTGAGTGTGGTATCTTTGTCACATGCAACAGAAGTGTCCTTCAAAGTTTTCTTCTGGGGATAGTAAGTTTTGGTTGCCATGCCTTTAGCTCTAGCACCAAAGAGTGCTACGTCTGGTACCGGCACTGACTGGATCATCTATATGCTCTTACCACCCATCAAGAATCTAAGGTTTCTCTTGATGTTATCACTGGTAAATTATAACTTTTCTCTTATTATGTGTATTGTCTACTTGATATGGGGTCTACTCTTTCTTATATAACCCCTTATGCGGCTATTCATTTTGGGTTTAGTCCTAAGTGTATTTTTGATCCCTTTTTTGTGTCTACTTAGGTGGGTGACTCTATTGTGGCTAGAAAAATCCACAGGGTTTGTGAGGTATCTGTCTGTGGTAAGGAGATATTGGTGGATCTGATAGAGTTGGATATATTAGACTTTGATGTTATTTTAGGGATGGATTGGCTCCATTCATGCTATGCATCTCTAAATTATCAAAACCCCAAGGTCAATTTTCAATTTCCAAATGATTTGGTAATTGAGTGGGAAGGAATTCCCTAGTGCCTAAGGTAAGGTTTATTTCTTACATAAGTGCCCGAAAATTGATTTCCAAGGGGTGTGTATATCATCTTGTTCTGGGTAAGGATTTTAATTCTGAGGGCCCTTCTTTGAAATTTATCCCTATAGTGAATGAGTTTTCCAAAGTGTTTCCTAATGATCTTCCTAGTATTCCTCTCGATAAGGAAATAGATTTTGGGACTGATCTTCTCTTGGATACCCATCCTATCCTATCCCACCTTATAGAATGGCTTTGGCTAAGTTGAAGGAACTTAAGAAGCAGTTGAAAGATCTTCTTGATAAGGGTTTTACTTACCCTAGTGCTTCTCCATGGAAGGCACCTGTGCTTTCAATGCGTATGAAGGATGGTTCCCTTAGAATATGTATAGACTATTGATAGTTGAATAAGGTGATGGACAAAGAATAGGTATCCTCTTCCTAGGATTGATGACCTGTTTAACTAGCTTCCCGGTGCTAAGTACTTTTCTAAGATTTACCTTTGATCGGGTTATCATTAGTTGATGATTAGGGAGGTAGATATTCCTAACGCTACTTTGTATGCCCAGTAGGGTCTCTAAGAGTTATTAGTCATGTCTTTTGGGCCGACTAATGATCCAACAACGTTCATGGATCTTATGAATCGCACGTTTAGGCAGTTTTTAGATTTGTTTTTTATTGTGTTTATTGATGACATCTTGATATATTCTAAGAGTGAAGAGGATTATGCCAATCACCTTCGTATGATGTTGTAGAATATTTAGGGTCAGTGGTTGTATGCTAAGTTTTTAAAGTGTGATTTCTAGTTGAATATTGTGACCTTTATTGGTTATGTTATTTCTAGTGTGGGGATCATTGTGGATCTACAAAAGGTTGAGATGGTTATGAAGTCTCCTATACCCATGACTCTAACCGATATTCGGAGCTTTTGTTGCTTTATTTACTAAGTTGACTTAGAAAAAGGTAAAGTTTCTATTGTTCGATGCTTATGAGGGTAGCTTTGAGAAGTTGAAAGATAAGTTGACTTCATCTCTGGTTTTGACCTTACCCGAGGGTACTGAAGCGTTTGTTGTTTATTGTGATGCGTCCCATATGGGACTGATTTATGTTTTGATACATCATGGTAAGGTTGTAGCATTCTTCTAGGCATCTTAAGGTACATGAGAAGAATTATCTAACTCATAATTTGTAGTTGTTGGCTGTGGTTTTTGCTTTGAAGATTTGGTGTCATTACTTGTATGGAATTCATGTTGATATCTTTTCAAACTATTAGAGTTTGCAATATGTATTCATCCAGAAAAAATTGAATCTCAAGCAAAGAAAATGTCTTGAGTTGCCCAAGGATTATGTTATGAGTCTCTGTTATCATCCACGTAAAGCTAATATGGTTCCTGGAGCTCTTAGCAGGTTGTCTATGGGGAGCTTATCTCTTGTGGATGGGGAAAATCCAGACTTAGTGAAGGATATTCACTATTTGGCTAATCTCAAAGTTTGTCTTTTGTATTTTTAGGATGGTGGGCTGATTGTTCAAAAGGTGGTAAAGTCTTCTCTTGGTACTAAGGTGAAGGAGAAGTAGATTTTGGATCCTATTTGACACAAATCAAGGATTATATGGGTCAACAAAAGGTTATGCTTTTGAGATTTGTGGTGATGGTAGCTTTAGGTACAAAGGTAGATTGTGTGTTCCTGATCTTGATGGGCTTCAAGAGAGGATCTTGGCTGAGGCTCATGAGTCAAGGTATACTATTCATCTTGGTTCAATGAAGATGTACCATAATTTGAAAGAGATCCATTTGTGGAATAACATGAACAAGGATGTGGCCAATTTTGTGGTCAAGTGTTTGGTTTATCAGCAAGTGAAGGTGGAGAACTTAAGGCCAGGTGGTTTTTCTCAAGAGATTGAGTTGCCTATGTGAAAGTGGGAAGTATTAATATTGACTTTGTTACCGGTCTTCTGCGATCTTGCAGTTAATTTGATTTGATTTAGGTCATCGTGGATAGGATGACCAAGTCTTCTCATTTCTTTCCCATAAAGACTACTTACTCAGTAGAGGATTATGCTAAGCTTTGTATTCAGGATATTATCAAGTTACATGGTGTACCTGTTTCTATTATATCTGATTGAGGTACACAATTCTCGTCGTACTTTTGTTGGTCATTTCAGTGGGCTTTGGGAAGTAAAGTAAACTGTAGCATCGGTTTCCACCCTCAGATAGATGGACAAGCGAAGAGGACTCTTCAGACATTAGAGGATATCCTAAGGGCTTGCGTGATTGACTTTGGTGGTAGTTAGGTTGATTAATTGCCTCTCATAGAGTTTGCATATAATAACACCTATCATTTAAGTATTCAGATGGTTCCGTTTGAGGCTTTGTATTGTAAGAGATGTCATTTTTCTATTGGGGGTTCAAGGTTGGTGAGACTACATTGTTTGTTCCTGACTTAGTTCATTAGGCCATGGAAAAGGTGAAGGTGATTATGGATAGACTGAAAACCTCCTAAAGTCGCCAAAAGTCTTATGCCGATGTGAGGCGTAGGGAGTTAGAGTTTAATGTTGGAGATTGGGTATTCTTGAAGGTGTCTCCCATGAATAGAGTGATAAGATTTTAAAATAAGGAGAAACTCAGCCCCCGTTATGTTGGCCCATACATGATTTTGAGGAGAGTGGCCAATATGGCTTATGAGTTACATTGCCTTCGAGTTTGGGTTCTATTCACCCGGTCTTTCATGTTTTTATGTTGAAGAAGTGCGTGGGTGATCCTTCATTGGTTGTTCCTTTAGACAGTGTAGGTATTTCGAATTCCTTGTCCTATGAGGAAGTCTCAGTAGGGATTTGGGTAGGCAAGTCCGCTAATTAAGAACCAAGGATGTAGCTTCAGTGAAGGTTCTCTGAAGGAATCATAAGGTTGAAAAAGATACTTGGGAAGCTAAAGAGGACATGAAGTCCAAATATCTTTTCTTGTTTCCCACCTTGGATAATTATGATTGAGGTATGTGTTCTCCTTAATATCCTCATTTCTGACTTTGTTAAAGGAAATTGTGGTCGTGTTATATGTTAAAATCATGCTAATGGATGCCTTAAGGGACGAATTATAACACCTCAGATTTTTGGCTCTGAAAAATCACTGAGTTTTGAGCTTACTGCTCAGACCATGACTTACCTTGTGAGTCCTAAGGTGTCCATACGGGTTGTAGGACCCAAATCGTAGTATGACCCATAAGATTTGTCTAGGTTACTGCGCTGACCGCCACTTTTACCTCAAAAGTCATGAAAACTCCATATGAACCGTATAGTGTAAATCGTAGCCTCACCAGTATGGGGGGCCCTTGATTCTATTCTAACTATAACTTAGACCCTATGAGTCATAGGGTGGGTCATAATACGAGCTGTATGGTATGAGTCATAAGATAAGCAATGGGAAGGCCCCATGTTTGTGCCTAGGCTACGACTTGTGATGACGAATTCTAACATGTCCACATGAGTCGTAAGATGACCCATAGTAAGTGGCGACTATTTTTCAACATTTCATTAAGGGTACTTTGGACGTTTCCCTCTTTTCCCACTTAAGACCTACGACCATTGAGCACCTTGGGGGACCCTATTTCCATGTTTTATCAATCAAATACATCTCTTAAATACTCTCAAATTCCTTAGTCAAGAACACCTACGGTTTCTCATGATTGATTAGAGCTTCCAAGGGTGATTTCTCTCCATAATTCTTGATATTTCAGGCATGTTACTTTTCCCCAAATCTTATTTTTTAAAAGCATGTGTTTTAGATTGTTATTCAAGTGGTTTGAATGTTAGGTTTGGAATGGGTTGAGGGTTTTGAATGATTGTTTTCTTAAATGATGTTTCCATGGTTTATATATAAATTTGCATACTTTAATGATGGTTTTGACTGTGTATAGTGCATGGGCATGGTGAATAAACTAGGGGTTCATGGATTCTCCTAATTATGTAGATTTTGATAAATGAATCGGTGATAACCTCAATCCAATCTTGTGAAACTTGTTTGAACATGAGAATATACGTATTAAAAATACCTTTGGAACTATTGCATAGCATAAAAGGATAGAAAATCAAATTTGATTGAATGAACATAGTGGGTCGAGGCATTTCCCCAAGTTAATCAAATTGTAATGGCATAATTATAAGCTTGCAAGTATAAGGGTATGACGATACCTATGGTGTGCCTTAGTGGTCAGTTTCCTTGGTTACATGGATGGGTTATCTGAAACATGTTTTAATTGGTCTTAAAGGGGGTTGTGTAGCTAGGCCGTGAAAGTGGAGGTCCCGATGGACCAATATTGGAAACTGCATTTTCTGGTGTGGGAGGTCTAAATAGCCATATGTTCCAGTCACCCTTGATTTATGACCAAGTCTTTATGTCACCCTTAATTTATGACTGGGTTTTTGAGTCGCCCTTGGTGTAAATGCATATATGATTATTCTCAAGTTCGTGGGGCAAATATGCTCTGTGTCCTTTTAGCAAGGGGAGCTGAGCCCATATAGCCCGTGGGTTCCTTTTTATGATGGTTAAGCTACATAGTCTAGGCTAATGTTCTACATTCATGCTAATCCTTGTCCCTATCCCAATATGTTACATATATATATATGTACAATATGTGTATGTGGATTTTATTGTGGTTTGGAATGGGCATTATTTTATCCCTTCCATGAGTTACATGCTAGCATCACCCTGCTAACTATTTTCGGATGTTGTATCCCTACGCGATGCATGAACCAGAGACACTTTTACCTTTCCTGCATAGTTATAAGATTTCCAGATTGTCAATAGTCAGCTTTGAAGTAGTGAGCTTCCATTTTATGGGAGGTTTATCATTTTAAAGTCTTGTTTCATTTATGTCTTAGACTACTTCTATTAGAGTATTTTGTCTACTTTTGGGTATTGGTTTTGGTTTATTTAGAGGTTTTGTGGATTACTATGGATTGGGATGGCTGGTTAAATTCTTACATTCTTCTCTGACTTAGTTGAGTTACCTATCTTGTTATATGTTCAAAACTCAACCTATCTTGTTATATATTAAGAATTCATCTACTACTACTTGTATTATGTTCTGTTTTGACTAGGCAAAGGTGGTGGTCTTTGGTTCTCGGCAGATTTGGGATACCCGTCATGGCTAGGCCCTGGTGTTGTGACACTCTACTAATTAAGTACTATGGAATAGAGCTAACCCCAGTCTAGATGCTGAACATTTGAACGTATATTATGATACAATATAGTGCAAAAATATATGCAGTTAGTACTTTGAATGTACTATGCAATATGAGGTATGCGTTACGCAATATAAAACTGTGTTTACTGATCATGAAAGGATAAACTGATCAAGAGAAATTAAGAATACTAATGCAATGGCCAAGTAAATACAACATGTAATTGACAATAATCTATTAAATAAATTGAATATGAGGTTATGCAATAACTGAGAAAGAACTATGGGAGCTACAATTAGCCAACATACCCTATCTAATCTAAATAGGGCCAACTGGTAACCCCAGTTGAATGGGTGTTCGGTACCTTGCTAAGGGTAGAACACTGATAGATGTGGATCTACTAATCTCATGTCCAAAGAAATAAGGTATCAACATATGGTAAAAAAACCTTTAAAACCTATGGTGGGAACTTAGTTCTAGGACATAGGGACTTTTACTAAAGGTCTCTAGCTAACTGACGAAAATTCTTCATCCGTATATCAACTTAGTGCTAAGTACTACTCCCAACTAAATTTATATTGAATAACATGAATATGCATATGATATGGATAAGACATGAATTTTCATGAAAACAATTCCAAACTCATGAATTGATAGACATAATGAGGGTTCACATAACTCGTTAATAATAATAAATCTTCAAGGAAAACATGAATTCAAGGATTATTCTTGCTAAGAAACTCAAATACATCAAAAACCATAATTTTCATGAAACCTTTATTTTGAAGAATATGATTAATTGAGGAAATTGAGTTTACTTAAGAAATTAGTGGATGAAAGAAATCCATTGATGAAACCCCACATACCTGAATATGGAGAATTTTGAATAAATCTTGATTCTTGGAGCCTTGGAGCTTGGGAATTGAAAAACCACTTTTGTTGTGTTCTTTTAATTTAGGAGAGAGAAGGGTTTATGTTTTCATGTGATTATAAGTAAAATGGAATGATTTTGGCTGATTAAAAATGGGTTGAGGGAGTTATATAGGGTGAAAGGATGAACTTACCTTTATAGAGTAACTATAAGCGCAAAGGTGTCAGGTGCGCCGTACACCCTAATGCGTAGGAGGAGGCTGTACATCATACTTCCTAATGCATAGGGGTGGCCTATCCATCGCGCCAACCATAGTGAATGCAATCTAGGGGCGAATCTTGAAGTGCTCTCCAATGCGTGCCCAAAGCTGAGGTCCCCATGCGTGATGTTTGACCTTCTTTTTGTCCATAACATCCTTTATTGACCCCAAACTCATTCCAAACAATTTTCTACCTCTTTAAGGGTCAAATGGCCTAATTTTATTTCCTTTAAAACAAAGTAAAACCCCAACAACCATGCATGAGCTTCGAGGGAATTACAATGTTCCCCTTGAGGTTATTCATCCTCGAATATAGACTAAGTGGAATCATTGGGTAAAACGCTGAAATCTGAAAATTGAGTTCCTAAAAGTTGAATTCTATCATGATAACTAAACTTATAACTAAAGCATAAATTGATTGAACTCATGAATAGTGTCAAAACCCAAACCAGGGCCTAGCTGTGATGGGTATTCAAGTTCATCAAGGACTGGAGACCACCCCTTTTCCAAGCCAAACAGAACAAAATACATCTAGCAGCGGATGAATTCCGAGCATATAGTAAGATAAAATAAATGTAAGCACGAATGTGTCTAAGAATATATACAACAATACCCAGTCCACAGTAATCCACAAAGCCTCTATGACAAATGGAATATAATCTAAGTCGGGATGTTCCCTCGGTGATAGCCAAAGAAACCATACGAATAGTGTATGACACAAGAGAATAGCAAAACCATGAAATGAGGCTCTTCTGGAGAATGGAAGCTCTCTACTTAAAGCTAACTGCTGACACCCCAAAATCTCATCACTGCACAGGAAAAGTAGAAGTATATCTAGTGCCTGCATCGCCTGGGGATACAACATCCAGAGACATTTAGCAGGTTAAGTGCTAGCATGTAACTCAAGATAAGGATAAAGTAGTGCCAATCAAAAGTTCAATTTCAAACTCAATGTAGATGTTCACATTCATAAATACACACACACACACACACACACACATATATATATAGAGAGTAGATACTAGGGTAGGGAAAAAGGTTTAGCATGATAGTAAAATATTAGCCTGGACTATGTAGCTCAATTGTCATAAGAAAACACCCACGGGCTATAAGGGTTCAACTCAACGTGCTAAATGGGCCCCAATGCATGTTAGACGCACACACCAGAGGTATCAAGAAAGACAAGGAAATGCCCCGACCCTACGTCAATCCTAGATACAAATATATCAATAGTGTGAACCAAGCACACGGTCATTTAGACCAGCCCTCACGTCAGAAAACATAAATTTCCAGTATCAGACATTTGAGACTCACACCTTCACAGTTTAGCTACATAATCCCCACTAAGCCAAATTAAAATAAGTTTCACATAACCCATTCATTAACCAAGGAATTATACATTAAGTCACGCCACAGGTATCATCATACCATTTATCTTGCAACTTAAAATTTTTCTATTATATTTCCTTAACTTGGGGGAATACCTCGACCCCATTTCTTCATTAAAATCAAATTGGAGGAATGCCTCGACCTCCTTTAGTTTATCAAATAAAAAAATAGCCAATAAGGCCTTTAAAATCTATGTCCATTATTTAATCATTTATGCAATGCAATATTATAGGTGTGTAAGTTAAACCAAGTGACAATTCCACAATTCAAAACCATTTACACAAGTGGGTTGAGGAATGTAAATGTTCAAAACCAAATTCTAAGTTCAAGACATCAAATCAGAGGATTACCTCAACCTCATTCCAACTCCCACACCCATGCACACTATTAGTTCAAAAATAATTAATTCAAAGCATGAACAACTCATGAAAACCATGGGAAAACAATTCAAAAATCATCTATTCCAAAACCCTCAACCCATGTCAAAGCCCACATTTAAATACATACAATTAAATCATTTAAAGACTTGCTAAGATATTAAGATTTACGAAGAGAAATAAACCCTTGGAAGTCCTAGATGCCAATTTCTTGAAACCCTAGATTGTACTTGCCGTAGGGGTTTGAGAGAGTTTAGGAGAGTGCTTATGACTGATTGGTGTTGAAAATAATGCCCCAAAGGTATTTTTATTGTCGTAGGGTCTAAGTAGGGGAAAGGGAAATGACTAGACCATATTATATAGACTGAAAATTTACAACCCAGTCGCTATGGGTCATATGACGACTGGCTACGAGTTATCCCTTAGACTTGTAGTCTAGATGATACCATGGGATATGCATACTGGTGTGACTATGAGTTGTACTCTACAACTCATACTCAAACCTTATGACTTTTATGGTCTAGTCGTTGTCAAAGTAGAAAAATTTGGGCGTCCTTACTGGTTAGTCTACGAGAACCACTATACGACCTATAATAGGTCTTAATGACTTGTTGGGTGCCAATTGTTACCTACATAGAGACCTATCCAAACATACTAGTTAGGCTATGATTAGAGTCCTACAACTCTTAATGACACCCTACGACTCGTATGATGAGTCGTAGTCTGGGTAGTGAGCTTAAAGGTCAATAAATTTTCCAGGGCCAAAATCCGGGGTGTTTCAACTAGATATTAAGACATGCGAGCAATTTAACATGAGATTAAGAGAATTACTAATAAAGAATTATTACCCAAAGCTGGAACCAAATTTGAAGGAAAAGGTAAGGATACTTGGTCATCATGTCTGTTTCTGCTTCCTGAGAAGCTCCCTCGACTAACTGATTCCTCCAAAGAATGTTCACTTATGCGACATACTTATTCCTCAACCTACAATCTTAGTAGTAAGGAATCTAAATAGGACTTTTTTTATAAGAGAGGATATCTCTCAAAACCACACTCTCTAAGGGAACAAGGTGAATCACTAATGCATTTCTTCACAAAGATACATAAAAGACTTGTTGTGCTGATGCTAAGTCTGCAGGAAAGTATAAATCTTATGCCACATTGCCAAAATCCCCCAATATTTTATAATGGCCTACATAGCAGGGACCAAGCTTCCATTTTTGCTAAATTTATTCACCCCTTTCATGGGTGATACCTTCAAGTAAACCAAATCACCAATCGTGACTTCAAGTTCTCTTTTCCTCTCATCTGCATAGGATTTTTGGTTACTCTAAGTTATTTTTAACTTTTCCCTAATTAGTTAAACCTTTTCCATAGCCTAATGGACCAAATTAGGCCCTATCAAGGTAGCTTTACCAACATAAGAAAACCAATAGGAGACCGACACCTCCTCCCATAAAATGCCTTAAATGGGGCCATTTGATTACTAAAATAATAGCTATTGTTATGTGCAAAGTTGATCAAAGGAAAGTGATCATCTCAACTACCCTTAAAGTCAATTACAAAATCTCTCAACCCATCCTCTAAGGTCTAAATAGTCCATTCTACCTGATCATATGTCTATGGATGAAAAGCAGTAGCGATATGAAATTGGGTACCAAGACCCTTCTAAAATGACTTTCAAAACTGAGAAGTAAAATAGGTACCCATATCTGATATGATTGTCAAAGGGACTCTATGTTGGTTGACTTAGTTATTCGATTAACTATAACCCAAATAGAATCATGTTGTCGATCAGTATGAGGCAACCTTATAATAAAGTCTATATTCACTACTTCCTACTTCCAAGTAGGGATAATAATGTTCCAAGTCAAAACACCATGCCTATGGTGCTCAACCTTAACATGTTGATAGTTTAGACACTTAGCTACAAACTCTGCAAAATCCTTCTTCATTCCATTCAACCAATAGACTTTCCATAGGTTTCAATTTATCTACGAGGCTCCTGAGTGAATAGAATATCAAGAACTATAGGCTTCTATTGGTATCTACTATCTCAATTCATCCATGTCTTAAACATAGTCTACCCTGAAACCAATGAACACGATCTCCTTCTTGGAGAAAATCTCAACTTTCTAACATCAGATGTCTTCCTTTAGTGTAAGTAAAATAGGGCCACTACCTTGCTTTTTCTTCACCCCATTAACTAAATAAGATTCTGAACCATTTTGCACTAAGATACTACTATCGGTTAAGTCAACCAATCGAATTCCCCATCTTTCCAATTTGTGAACCTCGTGAGCTAACTCTTTTTCCTCATTCTCCACTTGAGTGACACTTCCCATAGACAACTTGCTAAGAGTGCCAACCATTGCATTAGCCTTATCCATATGTTATAAGGTACTTATAAATCTTTAATATCTCTAACTATCTCCTGTAACAAATATTTAGATCTTTCTGACTAAACACATACTGCAAGCTCTTATGATTCGTGAATACATTTACATGCACTCTATAAAGATGATGCCTCTAAAACTGTAAGGCAAAAATGACAACTGCCAACTCAAGATCTTGAGTGGGGTAATTCTTCTCATGAGTATTATGCTGTCTAGAGGCATACAACATACATTTACTATGCTGGATCAACACCCAACCAAGTCAAACTTATGAGTCATCACAATAAACCACAAATATGTTAAAAACCTTTGTCAGAGTTAAAGATGGAATAGAGGTAAGTTGAGTCTTTAGCTCCTGAAACTCTTTTTGTAAGCATTGAACCATTCAAATTTAAAATTTTTCTAAGTTAGTCTAGATATAAGAGTGGTAATAGATGAGAATCCTTTAAAAAACCATTTGTAGTAACAACATAAACCTAAGAAACTCTTGATATCAGATAAATAGATGGGTCTAGTCCAATTTCTAATTTCTTCGATGTTTTGAGGATCAACCTAATGCCCTCATAGAAAATGATATGACCAAGGAATGTTATTGACTTCAACCAATATTCATATTTACTGAACTTTACGAATAACTGGTGGTCTTTGAGAGTTCAAAAGACAATCCTTAAATTTTCTGCATGTTTATCCTCACATTGTGAATAAATAAAGATGTCATCTATATGGACAATGACACCAAAGTCTACTAATATATAAGGAGTCATAAATGATAGATTGGAACCATGGTATAGTAACACATAGAAATTAACATAAAAGACCTATAACATACTAGTAACTATATTAGGGGAATCCTTCTGATCCTTGAGTCTAAAATGCATTGAACCTATTCTGATGCTGACCACCACTTATACTAGATGAGACACCCTATTGAGTTGAGCGACCTACTAGAGCTACTGAAGTGCTGTACTGAATTTGGTGACGAAGATCTCAACCCTTTCGAGTGGCAATAGATCACTCTCTCAATTGAAGTCCTATTTTACTGTATCCAAAAAAATTTTCACTATCGACTATTAATTCTTCTTGGTGATTCTTAACACACCTTCTTCTAAAAAGATTAGTATATCTACTAGTGATAGTTCCTTGAACTTATATCCTACTTTCTATTTTCTTTCTTTTAACATATAGAATAACCCCAACAAACATGCATAAACTCCGAGAGCCTTATAGGTATAAACCCAAATCCAACTATGAGTGAGATTCTATATCAATTATTAATGATTCTAAGAAGTAATTCAAGTTTATAAAGTAAGGAACTTACCTCCAAAAATTAAAACTCATAAAACTTGGTGGAAAATTACCCTTCTTGGAGCCCTCCAGCATTTTACTGTTGTAGGGTTAAAGTTACCAATAAAACAATAAAGTTACCATGGAATAGGTTTGCAATGTAACTGAGGCTACCACTACAATGGTTAGTTTTTTGCTGGAGGGGTCCCAGGCAAAAACTCAGGGCTTCTCCTCAATGGGGTCTATTTTATAACACACCCTTTGAATCAAGACATCGCAAACCAACCTTTTTATGGTAAACCTTTTCACAACATCATGAATAAACCTTCCTATGCTAGTTACCTGTAATCTTAGGAAATCATTAGCCAAAGACTATACCTCTCTTTCCAACGGGCGCCTTGATACCTCCAGCGATGCTAAACTTCCCATGCTTACTAGCTTCTGACTCAGTGCATCTGCCACCATATTGACCTTTCTTGGATGCACTAGATTAAGATGTCTTAGTATTTAATCAACTCCATACACCTTATCTGCCTTATATTCAAGTCTCTCTGAGTGAACATAAGCCACAACCTTTAGTGCTCCATGAATATTTCACACTTTACCCCATAGTCATAGTCTCCAAATCTTCAAAGCAAATACCACATCCGCCAATTCCAAGTCATGCATAGGATAGTTTTTCTCATAAGTCTTTGATTGCCTTCAAGAATACACAATCACATTCTGATCTTGCATCAAGACAACATCTAAATCTAAATGTGAGGCATCACAAAATATAATGAATCCTTACCTTCAGTAGGAAAGGTGAGAACTGAGGTAGAGTTAACAAAGGTCTCCTCACACTTGTCATCCCACATAAATGGAATTTCTTCTAAGTCAGAAAGTTATATGGGAAGCAATAGTAGTAAACCCTTTAACAAATTATAGACAATAACTGGCCAACCCCACAAAACTATGAATTCCTATTACATTCATTAGTCTAGCCCAATTCTTCTAATCTAGCCCAATTCTTCTAAACTTCTACTTTCTGTGGGTCTACTATAACCCTTTCCTTGTATACCATATATTCAAAGAAGGACCCTGAAGATAATTAAAACCTACACATGAAATATATAGCTTATAGTTAAATCTTCATAAGAAACCCCAATACTATTTGCAAATAGGCTTCATGCTTTTCTTCACTCTTAGAGTAAACCAAAATGTCATTGATATAGACAATGGTAAAAGAATGTAGAAATAACTTAAAAATCCCAATCATTAGACTCATAAAAGTATCTAGGGCATTAGTTAAGCCAAAAGACATGACAAGAAACCCATAGTTCCCATAACAAGTTTGAAAAGTAGTCTTTAGGATGTTTTCTGCCGTAGTCTTGACTAGTTGATAACCCTGACCTCATATCAATTTTGGAGAATAATACAACTCCCTGTAAGTGGTCAAACATGTCATCGATCCTAGGTAAAGGATTTTTGTTGTGAATGGTTACCTTATTCAATTGACGATAGTTTCATCAATCTACCATCCTTGTTTTCACAAACAAAATGGGAGGACCCCATGGGAAATACTTGGGCGAATAAATCCTTCTCTAATAATTCTTATAATTGAGACTTCAATTCCCTCAACTCTTCTAGTGCTATATGATAAGGAGGGATAGAGATGTGATGAGTTCCTGGCTCTAAGTCTATATAGAAGTCAACTTCAAGGTCTGGTGGCCTACTAAGAAGGTTATCAGGAAAAACCACTAAAAATTGCACATAGTTGAAAATGAATCTATAGGAAAAATTACAAAATTTCTTTCCCAAATATGGGCTAAAAATGTCGTATAACCCTTCTTCACTAACTTTTGGACATGAATAACTGACATAATTCTCATAGAAGTAGGATTAAAAGTACTTTTATACTCTAAATTTTCCATTCTATGCATCACTATTGTGATAATTTAGCATAACAATCAAGAATGGTATGATCAGGGAATAGCCAACTCATGCCCAAGATAATATCAACTTATCCATATCTAAAATTACTGAGTCATCTAAAGTTTTATACCTTACAAATATCATGGGGCATGCCCTATAAACTCAATTAACATACACCAACAGGTGTAGAGATATTCATAGGAGTATAGGAAATTCACGATCTAAGTCCCAACCCAAAGCAAATTTCACAATAACTAGGAAAATTAAACTCGGGATCAAACAATACAGAATCCATATGATCATAGACAAGAATAGTACTTGTGATAACAACATCAGAAGCTTTAGCTTTAGGATTAGCATGAATAATATAAGATAGGGCTTTATCACCACCTTGACTGCTACCTCTACCAGTCTATCCTCTATATCGATTGGCTTAGTACCTATCCCTTTCTATAGCCTAGCCACCAGGCCTACCTCGGGGATGACCTCTACTATTTTTCTACTACCATGACCTACTAATACTAGAGAAATAGAAGCTGGTTATTGAGTCAACTAACATGCAGAAAAGAAATTAGGATAATACCTTTTGATGTGTCCCAAACATCCACACTCGTGAATCATATCTCTAAACCTAAGAGGATAAATTGTATAGATGCCTATTCGTGAAAGCTAATAACTAATCCTAGATAGGCCCCATAAGGACACAAGCATGTATAAATGATAAGGTTGGGAAGAAGGTCCATGTGAACCATGATACTTAGGAAAAGTACCACTGAACTAGCCAAAGGTCCATGCCTTATTTTTTTTCTGCTTTTAGCTCTCTTTGTTTCCCAATTGCCTTCACCTTCTTAGCAAGTTCCATAACCTCTTGTAAAGACTTTCTCAACAATGCCATTGATAAAGTAACTATTTGAATCAAAAAATTCAGACCTTTTGCAAAGTATTTGAACCTCTCTTTCTCTAAAGTGGTTAATTTGTGTGCATAATGGGATAAGGCAAGAAATTTGGACTCATAGAATACCACAGAAATGTCACCTTACTCTAACAGCAAGAATTCATCCCTTTTGTGATCACAATATATGCAAGGAACATACTTCTTAAGAAAAACATTCTAAAATTATGCCTATGTAAGCAAAGGTACGGTAGTCCCGCACTTAACAAATAACCTCCACTATTTCTTGGTATCAACCTACAGTAAGAAAAAAAATAAACTCCATACCATATCTTTCAATAATGACCATCTTATGGAAATATTCATGACAATCTATCAACAACTCTAATGCATCCTTAGACTTTATACCCTAAATATGAGTGTTTTGTCTTCATGAACTTGTAGAATAGCCCCTACTCCTCATCTGTCATTGCTAATCCAAGTACTTATTTGGGGTACACCCCTATGTCAAAGACCTCATCAATTTTTTGTGTAATAATAGTTGCATATTGTATGGCCAGAGATAGGAATATAGGAATAATAAGAACAACATCTTTGCCAGCCAAACTAGGTAAGTACCCTAACACTTGCTGAATCAATTTTGCAATCATAGGTACTTGGGCTACAATATTCCAAACAAGTACCACAGTGTTAGGAATTACTACTTCCTTCTTATCAACAACTACCTCCTCATTCTATACTAACTTTGGAGCAGTCTATTGTGGGGAAAGGGAGGGGATTCTTTATCTAGATAGTCCTCTGGCTCCGTAGGCTCCATGCCTCATAAGTGTTGCTCCTCTTTCTCTTCTCTTGGCCCTATCTCTTAAGTATAGCTTGCCTCAAACTGTAGCTTAGTGGCTGGTGTAGGAACTACTACTAGTGTCGGTGCTAAGGTGATTGTGCTACTCTAGAAGAATGAGTAGTCACTATTTGTAAAATAAGAATGAGGAGTTAGATACCAATTTTGATCACTAGATGCAAATTAAAATCACACAATAGCATAAAAGTAAGAAGAAAAGGAATTTTGTTTCCAAAAGCATTGTATCCTCTTGAGGAAAAGTACAGAAGCCTCTGTACCATTTCGTTAAACTCTACTAGATATATTCTTGTATAATGAAATCTACAAACTTAGTGCTCTAATAACATTTTCGTTAGGAACTAAATAGTTATGATTGACACCCACCATAAAATTATAGTGGGAGAACTATCACAATGTAATTTACGAGTCATGATGGAACCTACCAAACCCCGCCAGTTGGTAAGCCAAACCATAGCCTGGAGCTATCCTTAATGGGCTAACTATGGAAAATGCCCCAAAAGAGGCAAAAATAGACAATTGCAACTTATATATAAGAAAAAAATATAAATAGACAAGAGGTAACCAACAATACAGTTAACCTTCCCACGACCTGGTAGAGACAATACAAGAGCTACTATAAATACCACTCAAGTTCTAAAATAGTCGACACAATCTGTCTCAAAGAGAAAGATTATACATAATAAGATAAAAGAAAATGGCCAACTTTGACTCCCAGAGCTCACTCTATCTCCAAAATGCAATACAACATGATTGATGAATCCATGGTGGTAACTAGTACTCAAATTTACACCAAAAAGGTATTAAAGTGTAATATGAGTACCAAAACCATGGGTACTTAGTAGGTATCATTGGCCGACTGAGCTAAGTCATGATATAAATATGTTAAAATGCGAGATAATAGAACTAAGCCAAGGTAAGGAAGTGAACGAGAGATAACTCCAATATCATTGTACATGAATAATTAAATAAATAAAATAATCTCATAATATAAAGAATCAAACACATGCAATTATAACTACAAAATTATCCCTCACTAGCCAATAAGTATGGAAAAGTAAATGACCCAATGCAAGCACCATAATCCTGGAAGGTATAATCAAGATAGTACAATTTGAACTACCTTCATCTACCAATTCCCGTGATACAAATAGAATCCATCCATGTCATACCTCATTATAACCATTTTCTCTCTTTTAGACTTTGCTAATATTCCTATTCTCAATTATTACACCCAAAGGCCTTGATGTCATATTATTAACATTATGATCAATATTATAGTATTATCCAGACTAAAACCGGTAAGCATGTAATCAACAACATAATCATTCTCTGGATTGGAATAGGGTAATTGTATAATCAATAGCTGGACTCAAACCAGAAATCATATTATCAATGCCATTATCAATATTCAAACTTGAACACATAATCATATATCATTAATATCATCATCATAATTCAAACTCAAATCGATATATATATATATTTATATATATATATATATATATATATATATATATATATATATCATTGATATCATAATCAATAGTATAGTCAATAGCATAATTGCTAGCACAATCAATAACATAATCACTACTAATAATTAATGATGTAATCACTAGCATAATCGATAAGCATGATAAATCATATGATCACTAAACATAAACTCTCAATGCCAACCCATCATAACCATCAAATGCCCAAGTTTCTCAATATTACATCAATAAGCATTTTTAAGGCGTACAACAAGCGTATAAAAGGTTTTCAATAGCTAACACAAATTTTGGCTAAAGGTTGGTCAAGGTGCCCACTATAAATTTCTAAAATTCATTCCAAGGAAAATTCTATTTGGGAATAGACTGCAATATCTAAACCCAATTTTAGATGTTAACTAAGCCATAATCAACCCTAAGATAGATATTCTACCTAAATCATGAGCAACTAAACTAACCTAGTTTATGATTTTAGAATAGCCTAAACGGTGAAACTAACCCAAGAATTTAAAATTTCCATCACCAATACCTAAAACCTATCCCAAATCTAACACAATATTATAAACATACTATGACATATCTCAATCTGGTATGAGGGAAAACCTAGCCTACCTAGTCACTAAAGAAAGCTCGAATAGTTAAATTATCGATTTTCTCTTTCGAGAAGCTTCAACAATATGCAACACCATCAAAATCACAATCTACTCATCAAGATGATAACAATGATATTCATATTGCACTATTGTACTTTAGGTCCAAAATTACTCAAAAATACCAAGTGGGTTCCACTTATAGAAATCACGTTTATGAATCTAACCCAATATTCCCTTATGCTCAAGGAGTAATTTTCCTCAAAAAATGGGTGAAATTCGAGCTACATTAGTTGTAAAATCAAGATACCAAGTTCTAGGGATTTTAAGGAAGAAAAGGGGAAAAACAACTATGGAAATGAAGAAATATTACTACAATTTCGAAGGAAAATCATGTAAACATCCGTTACCCTTGCTCCCAAACCACCCATAAGAGTTAAAACCTAAATTTTCCCAAATATTTAGGGTTTTAGTCTCTTAAGAATGGATGTGGAATGGAAAAAATGAGTTGAAAAGGGCTTTTTAAACCTTTCCCAAGGCTCAGGAGTCTCTATAGAAACCCACCCCTCACAGTTGCTATATCTTAAGGCTGCCAAGTGTTCGTTATCGTAACATTGGAGCTACAATCATGATACTTGGTATCCTACCAAAGGAATCATGATCGCCATGCTTGGATCACTGTTAGTGAGTGCAACGACACAGTTCAAGTCTTCAGCAACCCCTCAGGATTTATACAAAATTTCTTATGTATAAATGAACTATTCTACCATACCAAATTTAATGTTCCGCACTAATGGGTAGTCAAAATTTCCATTCGAGGTCATTTAGACTAAAAATGGGTCCCACACCCATTTTAATTTTCTTAACTTTCTGACCATTAGGTTAAAATGAGCCTGATTTCCTTGGGACACAAACCAAGAGTCCTTCTAGCCTAAAATTGACATTTCAATGCTGTTGGAATAGTCAGAATTGGAATACGAGGTTGTTTGAATGAAGTTTATTCCTGGTGGCCGTTTGGAACCTATGAAGACTTCAAAATAGGTATTGAATCTTAAAACTAAATGAACTACCCAATGACCATACTGTCTGTCCCAAAAGTCATAAATGACTTGGGGAAGCTATGAAAAATTTCTAACGGCAAAAAAAACTAGAAATATGAAAAATGACCCAAAGTATCATTATAAGATCCATTTAAACCACCCCCATTAACCAAACTTCACCGTCACATTTCACGTTTCACCAGCTTATTAATAATAGTTACTAAGACATTCTTTCATTAAGAAAAATAAAATAGGCAACCTAAACAATCATTATTTCTAGAATAGAGTGCACAAATCCTCTATTTATTACAACCTTGGGACCTGAAGTTACCGTATAAGAAGAACAAAGATTATGTAGAAATCTAAAACCAAAGGATTTTCCAACAAATTTAAGGGAGCAGGACAATGTCTTAGCCCAAAAATAAAGGACATAAATAGGAGCAAGATAATTCAATGCCTGGTTGATCATGGTGCTCACCCTCGAACTGAAGTCTGACACTACTAGCTAAAGTCGAGGTCTTATCATAAACAGTAGATTATGCTCTGCACTAAATCTAATAAATGGCAAAGCTAGTATCAGTAAATAAACAAGTACCGGTAGACATCGTTGACTAACTCAACCCAACACCATACAAATAAAAAAATCAAATATGTGCAAATACAATCATCACATAACTTATAACTCTACACAAATAACACATTTATGACACTTTACTTTGGGATGGGTACAAGAACATATTTTATGTTTTCCGCTTAGTCAGTTACATCTATAAGCTATATCACAATATATTCAATGCATATAAATATTCACAATATATAATTACAAGTGTACATTCAATGCATATGAATGTATATATGTATTCAAGATGTGCACATTGTTTAATTCTCATATCAACCTCACTAACACCATTTTAACACCATGATTTTAAGATCATTATCATCATCATGAACTTATATTTATTATTATCATCAGCAATATCATGAATGTCATGATCTCAATATCATCATCATCATCATCATCATCATTATTATCAATGTTTATGAATATACAAATGTATTCAATATTGACAAGTAGTGCCCAAAAGCAATTACAAATATCCAATTCACATATATTCACAGAGTCAAGCAAGTCTAATTGCTACAAATAAACCATAGCCTACCTCAATTCCTTGGTAAAATGACCTTTATGCCATAGTCTTGCCATTTCTTTCCTTTTCACTTTGTTCTTGATCTTTAAAAACAAGTTTACATACCTAATTAAATCATTTCATTTTTTCCAACAATGAAGGATCAATAACTAACAACTTTATTTATAAATTTGCCCAGTTCATCATCTTAGGATTTTTCTACCCCTTCAATCCTATGAATTCTACTTTATTTAGCATAAACAACTATAACTCTACTAAAAAAGGTGTTTTATAATGGCCTAAGATCATTACCAATTTATTTTACTCTCAATCACATTGATTTATACTATTTTCACTGACTAGGGCTAAACCCTTTTTCTGTTGTAGCAATTATTTTTCCGTTGCTGTAGTCCTGGATAGAAACTTGGGGCCTCTCCTCAATGGGGTCTATTTTAAAACACACCTCTCAAATCAAAACATCAAAAACCAATTCTTTCATGGTAAACTCTATAATTGGAGTTCTTTAAATTTATTTTGCATGATGGAAGCTGCTGCAGCTTCCTAAACTTAGACTACTAATCCCTTAAAATTAATCCAATATTGGGCCAACCTTGAATTTCTTAAAAATTATTAAGGTAAATTTTGGCAAAGGTTCTACTTCTAAACTCAACGTGATAATGATTTGGGTAATTAGAGGTAGAAAACAAACTTGTGTTATTGAAAGTTGGACAATCCAACTTGAACATAACTTACTACTTTGAATAAGGTGGAGACCTAATTTGTCTTATTAAAAGGAAGATAACCCAATTTAAATATGATATTCCATGTTTAGTGAGGTGCCAATCTAACTTGTCTCATCAAAAGACATATGACCTAACTTGAATTTGATATGCCTCTTAGAATGAGGTGGCAACCTGAATTGTCTCACTGAAAGACAGATGGATAAATTTAAATATGATGCCACTTTGAATAAGGTGGCAACCAACTTGTCTTGTTGAAAGGTGGACGACCCAATCTTGAACATGATATTCTATTTCGAATGGGATAACTTCTCAGTTAGTACTATTGAAAGATAGTTGGACTAACTTAAATGTGATATGCCACTTTGAATAAGAAGGCAACCCAAATTACCTCATTGATAAGCATATGACCCAATGGAATATGATAAGCCACTTTGAATAAGTTAGGTGGCTAATCTACCTTATTAAATAGAAAATAAACCTAATTTTAATATGATATGCCATTTTGAATAAAGTAGTAATCCAATCTTATATAATTGAAAGTTAGATGATCCAACTTGAATTTGATATGCCACTTTGTATAAGGTGGTGATCTAACCTATCTCATTGTAAGGTATGCGATGTAACTTAAATGTGATAATTACAAATTATGCATCATAAAATCTAAAACAAAATTATTAGTAACAAAAGAAATACAACTACAAATATAAACTATGTAGACTAGTTTAACAGGCTGCACTAAATGAGGAAACAACCCAATAATTCATTTTGAATGGAATAACAACCCAATATAAAAAAGTTATATTTTAATGGGATGAAGACACAATTTTAAAAAGTGTACTTTAAGTGGGATGATGGTCTAATTTTAAATCTTCCATTTGAATGAGATGATGATCCAATTTTAAAAAGTTTTATTTAAATGGGAGAATGTCCTAATAATGTCCAAACACATATATAAAAATAAGAAATGTAAATGTTCATCTGCAATATAACAACCTAATAAAGAGTTATGATCGATCACAGAAGGAATGGAATTAAAGCTTTAACTCGACTAGTTTAGTGATTTATTATTTGCTTGCTATTTTTTAAACAATTAAATAAAAATATGGTGTTTGGAACAACTAAAACTAATTTATCAAACATGATTATCAATTAAGAACAATTGGAAACAACACTTCTTACTTTTTGAACTTGAATCAAGTAAAGGACCTTAAGGATGTGCTAGTATAGGTCTACGTATTGTAATAGAGAATTTAACTTTTCTTAAATACCCTTATAATTGTGGGTAGGTTATGTTT
Organism: Capsicum annuum; assembly: GCF_002878395.1. NCBI lineage: Eukaryota > Viridiplantae > Streptophyta > Magnoliopsida > Solanales > Solanaceae > Capsicum > Capsicum annuum. The sequence continues at coordinate 14,490 of NW_025853153.1, read as the reverse complement.
TTGACATATAAACAATATCTTGATCTATTACTAGATTATACCTTGGGTTTTCTCAAACCCTAAGGTGTTAATAATTCAAACCAACCCAATATCTCAAATTAGCTACCCTATCTCTAGCACTAGCTATTAATTGAATGAATTTAAGTCTTTGTCAACTACTTCTTCTTACCCTTACCCACTTTCTCAATCAAGATAAGAGATCCAAATCTAATTAGAGTTTGCAAGCTCTAATACTAATTCAAACTTGAGAAAATAGTTATACCCATATTAGATAGGTAATAACAAAAGAAAATTATCAATACCTAATCACATGCTTAGACCTAACATCACACACCCCTAAGATTTGGAGATTTAGTTATGCATAATTAAAATGATAGAAATTATACCAAAATCATCAGGTGAATTCTTCATTTACTAAATATCCATAATGAAGTCACAAATTTCCAAGAAGAATTCAAGATACGTCTTCACCTAAAACCACTTACTAGGTAAAGTATTGTATTTATAGACCTAGAAACACGGAACAAATAATTACAAACTTTTTACCAAAAACTTTTGTGAGCTCTATCAAGCTCGCATAACTCTCATACGATCAACATCCTTATACTTTAGCTCGCAAAACTTGCTTAAGGTTGCTTTATTCCTTAAATCCTTCATCCATTTTTGTGATTCTATAACAAGATTTCATAACTCTTGTGAGATCCCACTACTATGCACCAGGATAGCATAACTATAACTTAAGATGCCTTTTCACGCAGGTGGTTTGAGTGATCCTAAGAAGACTTTTGTGATACACATTGATCTTCTGCACTCTGAATTAGTACTTTTAATAGCTAGACCTAGCACCTCTTCTTTTCTTATAAGTTTTTGCTCCTTTTAGTACTTTAATTCTCCTTAGTGGATTTCATAGTCTTATTGCCTACATTCAATAGAATTTATATAATTAAAGGCTGAATTGGTAGTGCGGACAACAATTTCCTACCCAATTGACGGTAAATATGTCATAAATTATCAACTTATCAACACCTCAATTTAACACTTTTGCTTGTCCTTAAGCAATTCAAAACCAACAACAAAGACACAGTGACTGCCACTATACTTATTGTGAGATTACACATAAGTATTTTGAAAAATAAGCTTTCTATTTTGATTTAAAGACAAATGGTGAAATCTTTAACTATCCAAAAATCATACTATGACATGAAGTCCTCTAGCATTGACTAGCCATTACAAAACCATGCCTATGCTCATATATGCCAATCAAGGTCTCTTATTGTGATGACTATGTGAATTTCAAGTGACTTTACATAAATATTATCCCTTCACTCATCAATTTAATTGGAAACACAAGGGGTCATACAAAAATTTCTCATATTCAAAATAAAGATCTTGCAAATAACATGCTATAGGCTTGCCTATATTTTCATCATACCATATTTTTGTAATTTTAGATTGACAATCTCAAATGACTTTGTATGATTGTATTAAGTGAATAGGTAAGGTAGGATAATCATAAAATTCAAGTGACTATAGCCTTCAAAATATCTTTGTGAGACCCTTTATCACCCTTTCTTTTATATGCCAACCTAACTTAACACATTTTCTAAGCATGAAATTTATTCTCATTGACTATTTCCTTATTTTAAACACTTAATTCAAATAAACTTTAATTGTACTAAAGATCCTATTGTTTCTTCTTGGGGGGGGGGGGGGGTCCCAAATATAGACATCAAATGCTAAAGATACTAGAGAAGAAAGTCTCAACCTTTGCTGATTTTTTATTACCATGTAAAATATTTGTTCTACACTTGTCCCACCCCTAACTTAGGATTTTCCTTAAGTTATTTAAGAAGGATTTAGTTCAAAAAGGGGAACTTTGCAAAAAATCAAAAAATTATATCAAGGGTTGCAATATGATTATTCCAAGAGAAAGGCTAATAGGCACAAATAGGAAAACTAAATCACTCAACTAATAGGTTAGACAGTCTGAAGTCTTTTTAAGGGTTCTCTATCTATTCATGGACTAAGGACATTAATACACCTAATTTACATCTCTCTTACGAGAGGGTAAGCGGTTGCTGTCAAATATAGAACCCAACTGAGTTGGGTGTCGAATCCTACAAGGAATAATGTGTTCACTAGGAATTGTAGTTGTTATTAGACTATTGATCAAAGGTTCCAGAATAGAGGGGGTTTTGATTGATCAATTGTATTTAAATGCTTGTCATAGAGAGTAATCCAAATATTAATTGGATTGCAAATAGTAATTCAATAAGAGTAGTCAAACTAAAGTTATGGTTACCCAGATGCTTAAGCAGCTAGGATTGTGAGCTATTTTGGATTCTCAATGAACAATTTTAATTGCAAGATTAATTGAATTCTATGATTTACCCATTAGTTTCTCAACCTAAAATGAGTAGTTTATCCTCTAATTCTTTCAAACTTAAGGAACATACAATTTATCCAACTATGTTCTCACATGGATTGATCTAGTTAAGGCATCTACCCTCTATCTAAAGGTTGAAGCCTTTAGATTTGTGTAAACCCTTTCTTTTCTATAATACCCCGAGATTCCCAACCGATGGTAGAACCATGCTTCAATCTCATGAGAAATAAATTCTAGTGATTTGGTAGTTTTATGATCAAGTTTGATGTATATTAAGGACTCAAATACATCCTAGCTATTAGATAAATCATAATATTCCTTACTGATTGAATTCTTGGGAAAAATATTAGTATAGTCAACTTCAAAGTAGAGTATCTCTCGTTATACTATGAATTTTTGAGCTCATTACCCACCAATAGATATATAATTGAATTATCTTTCAAATGATACAAATTTTTCCGAAATCCGATATCAGAGCAAAAAGTTATACCCATTTTACTCCAGCATATTAGGTTGGCAACTAAGTGACGACATAAGCTGATGACTTATCACAGATCTGACGGCTTATCAGCCCATGTCGTCAAACTTAGATAGAAACCCATCAATTTCATCTTCTAGGTAGCGACCTGCGCTGATGGGCTATCACAGATCTGATGGCTTATCATCCTTGGTCGTCAGCTGAAAATTTTAGCAACTGGGAAGTAATTTCGTAGGGGTATTTTGGTCTTTTCCCTCAACCTAAACCTTACCCCCACGACATAAAATGCCAAAAACACATACTTATCTATTGTGATTTAGTTTCAAAAGCTCTTAACCCTCTTTGTTCACAAGAACAAACTTAGGTTTTCTTCTCAATTAACTTCAAGAACCCATCATACTCTCCTCAAGGTAATCAAGAATTAAGATTCCTATTCCAGAACCTTCAAGGAAAGTCATTCTCTTTCAAGATTAAACTTTTGAAGTATGTTAGATGTTTATTCTTGGGTTCCTTTCACCTAAGAAGTTCAAGAATCCTTTTCTAAATTCAAGATTATATATTTATGAGATTGTTGTAATTTCTGTGAATAGAAATTGAAGTTCATGCTGTTGTTGAGTTTTAATTCTTATTTGATTTCAAAGATCCAAGATTTGATCCTACTATGTGATGTTCATGATAAAACCCCTTCAAGTTGCATGATATTGATGTATTCATGATAATTAAGTATAGAATCTGTGGTATAACCAAAGCATGCTCCCCATATGTTTGATAGAATGCTTAAGTAAAGAGAATAGTGTCTTTTAGTATGTTAAACATGAAATCCCCTATTATGTGATAACTAGTGCATGCCAAGTATTTGTTGAAATGCCTTAGTAAATGTATTAAGATAAGTTGCATGCATTCTTATCCAAGTGTATTCCTTATTGAACAACTATGAGATATTAGTATGCATACCCTATACATTTACATGTTTATTATATTCAAGTGATTAACGAGATATCGTATTGATTGTGTTGTGAATAAAAGTCCATTATCATGATATTCAAGTATGGTCCTATCTTATTTATTTATGCTATCGAGTCTTGGGGGTAGTTATACTTGAAAACTTAGCTGCTTATCTAAAGCCGAGCCAGTCTCAAGATAATCTCAATTGTGCTATGATCAGTAGAATTCAGTCAGCTACAGAACTTAAAAAAATTCAGTAATCTCAGTACTGGTTCAATCTAGTCTTCATATCAGTCTAACTCAGTTTCGTATCTAGTTTAGACCTCAGTAGTATTAAGAATTTAGTTCATATTTTAGTAAAGCTCAGTAAGTTACAGAACTAAATAGTATTCAGACAGAAATTAGAATTTTGAAGTGTTTTGCTAGACAACGGAATCAAGTGAATTAATTTAGATCAGTCAAGTAAGATGATTAGTAACATATTTAGCTCTGTCTAATACAGTTTAAGAATCACTTCAGTGTCTTTCAGTTAGGAGTAGAAACTAGCATCGAGCGAGTGCAGGGATGATGGCTTCCCCATTAGAGAGGTAGAGTTGTTAGCATCAGTCCCTGAACTCTAAAATTGCATAGCCAGTGCAGGACCAGGAGTCACTTGTTAGATTAAGGCTTGACTACCTTAGAAGAGTCACCCGATGCCTTTGGCTTGACTTCCTGTTCAGGGTCACCCATTAGAAAGGCTTGACCATAGTAGTGTCTCTACCCATGACATGGTACTAACACCCTTCTATCTGGGGTTATAGGTTAGACCTCACCAATTTAGATCAGGGTATGTCGGTTAAGTGAGAACTCCCACAGTTTCAGCTTTAGATTCAGTCTCAGTCAAGAACTCAGATAGTTCTTCAGATTTAGGACCGTTAGATATGGTCACACAGCTTAGTGAGGAACTTAGATAGTTTCGCAGATTCAGAGATCACCTACTAGATAGGCTTGATCTCAAACTCAATCAATCATTATGATTATTAGTAGTTTCAGAGATCACCCGCTAGATAGGCATGATCTCAGATATAAACCATCATCATCACAGTAGAATCAGAGGTCACCCGCTAGATAGGCTTGATCTCAGATATAGTCAATCATTATTATTATGAGTAGACTTAGTTGTTCAGTATCCCAGAGTCAGTGAAATCAGATATCAATACTAGTAGACTCAGACATCAGTAAGTCAGAATTCAGAAACCACTCTTCAAAAGTTAGTATTCTATGTTACTACGATTTCAGTGATAGTTTATGCATTCATGCATGTATTCTCATTCAGCATACTTAGACTATCTAGTCAGTATTGTTCATGCATAATCCCTTGAATTTAGCCTTAACTCATCTAGCATACCAGTATATTCAAAGTACTAACACATACTTCTCTCTTTTGCTATGGTGTCTTATACCATAGGTTTAGAAGTGCGAGATCCAGAGCACGCTTAGCAGTCCAAACTCAGTCAGCAGCAGTAGACATAGCAGTGAGTCCTCATCATTCGAGGATGATTCTTACTTTAGTATTACATTAGATTCAATTTATTTTAGTAGTTGGAGTTAGTTGGGGATATGTCCCATCAACTCTTTATTCAGACAGTTCAGATTCTTTCAGACTACATAGTTTTTCAGACTGGTTATACAGAAAGTTGTTTTAGTTTTGATATTGATAGACATTATTCAGTTGTATGTTAAGTTTTTGAAGCTTATGAAAAGTTTTCACCAGTTTTCCTCATGTATTTCATTATATTATGCAGTGTTTAGTACAGGTACCAGAAAAGGGTTAGCTTGTGGTCCTTCAGGATCATAAGCACCTTGTAGCATTCTAATTATAGAAAATCAGCGTGTTATATTTTCCCAACAAACACTCTTCAACTCGAGCAAGTGATGTTCTTGGGCTCACTTTTCAAGTTTGCAACCAAGAAAAGTCATTTAAGCGAAGAAGAGTTTATGCAATATCAATTAATCATGAGAAGAAACCCTTGTAAGATTCATAAATTAATTCAGAATTTACTTACAAAAGTCACAATTGTTGTTCTTCAATCTTCAATAGAAATATGATAAGGAAATCTTGATCCCCAATTCTAGAATAAATCTTAGAAAAACTATGTAACAATCTGTTTTAAGTCTCGGAAACCCTCATAAAAGATAAAAGATAAAAGATGGATAAAAGATGTCAAATAAAACATAAAATTGGGTATTTATATGTTCCCACGTAAAAAGAATTTAAAATTCAAATAATATAAAATCTGCGTCCAAAATGACGGCCAAAGTGATAGTCCATGACAAGGATGACGGTCCACTATTTGGCCCATCACTTATGATCCTAGAGGGTTACTTTTTGGATAAGACTAATGTTCAACATGGTGGTCCATTGCAAAACTGAGGTCCACCATCTTGACCATCGCTGATGGTGCTGGAGAGTCGGTTCTTAATAATCCTGACATCTAGAGTGGTTGTCCATCGCAAGATCGACGGTCCACCATGTTGACCATCGCTGAGCATTTCCACATGCCTGGTTCTATTGAGCACTAATGTAAAAAGTTTTGGTCTATTGCAAAACTGACAGTCCACCATATGGTCCGTCGATGGGTTTTCAGAATTTATGGGTTCTGCCTCAATCTGACTATTGAGTTGGTGGTCCATCGCAAAACTGACGGTCCACCATTTTGACTGTCAGAAGTGTTTTTCTGCTAATTTTCTAACTCTTTTCCTTTAGTCAGCTCCTTACCTTGAAACACTAAATACCAATATTAAATGCAACCTTGGTTTCTTGAAAACTTGCAATTTTCCCAAGAAAAAGATGAAAAATGTTCCATCAAACGCCAGAACATCAACAACCTTAACTTAAAATAATTACTTGTCCTCAAGAAACTCAGTATCAAATTGTAAATATGAAAAATACAATGACGTGCATTTGCCACTGAACCAATTCTCACACAACCATTCACTTGTCATCCAAATCATATGGTTTAACCTGTCAACGTCTATAACCGGCATTATTTAAAATTTAATTCATCTACACAACATGGAAACAAGTATCTATAGAGATCTGCCAAATTATGTATGACTCAAGTTGCCCTCATAGTCAAGGAGATCCACCACTCAATATCTTTTACGGATGCTAATCACAACCCTCTTATTTATCAAAGAAGTTCCAAACATAGGACATGCACCCACAATCTTGCCCTTATCATCCAATGCCCGCTTATAGCTGAGTTCTTAGACCAAAAAGGTCTTTTCTAGGCTAGTTCTGAGGTATCAGGCTAGGTTAGGAGGAAATTTTGGGCAAAAGTGACTAAAAACTATGCTTTAACTCTCTTTGCCAACAAAACAATTCTTCGTACCAAGGCCATTGATTTGCTAGCTCACTTACCCTTTTCTTATTCATTCATGCTTTACCACAATAGAACCCTTTTTATTAAATATATACAAGTATCAGCCACCCTCAACTTAGGCTGATGCCATAAGTCAAAGTGCACATTATCTTAACTAAACCAGGGCCAAATGCTCTAATTCAAATTCTAGACCAACTTTCCATTAGGTAATTAACAGTCCTATAATAACCACCCTCAATTTAGGTATTTTTCCTAAGTTTAGGCAGATATTGTCCATTACTAGGCAAGGGCAAGAGCTAGGCATTAATAGCTGAAAGAGAGTTAACTAGAATGTTAGGTGATGAAGAAAGATTAACGAAGGCTCAACGAAGGGTTCAAAAATGGAAAATTATTTTTGGTGGGGTAATTACTTTGGCTAAATAGACTAAAAGCACAAGGTGTCCTGATCACTTCTTATCCCATCAACACATGTATTGTCCTCAAAGCATTAAAGTAAAGTATAAAGGAATAGGTATACTTGTATTACCTCTTATTCATCTGAGGCATTTGTGAAGTATAGTGAGGTTCCTGCATCCTCACCTGGTGTAATGTTTGCCCCTATGGTGGTAGGGGTACTCAAAATCTCACCCTCTTGGATCGGAGGAAACATCTCTCGAATTGATGCCAAACTTTTCCCCCTTGCTGGGGAATCACTAGTAGATACTCCTGCTGCTTTATCTTCCTCTTTATTCTTTCTCTTTTCATCTTTCTTTGATTTCTTTTGAGCTCTCTTCAGATCATGCTGTTCTTGTTTCTCTAATGTTATTTCTACTCTCTTTCTTCTCTTTTCAGCTCTCTTTGTAGCTCGTTCATCCATGTGTTACTTTCCTTTTTCTTTCACAGGTCTTCCTATCGGGTCCAAAATACTCTCATCATCGTCACTTGCCACTAAGGCTGGGTCAAAAATAGTTTTTTATGGCTTCCTTCCCTTTAACTCTACTATATCACCCTTTGCCTACTCAAATTCAACCAAGAGCTTCGCAAGATTAGGGAGGGACAGTGCATCTAGCCTTTTGTTGATGTGGTACTCTATGCTGTCCATCCTAGACTAAATAGTTTGGAATGGATGGATTGCCTCAGCTACAATTTTATCAACAAAAGGCTTACATTCTAACACCCATTTATCTAACTATCTTTGAAACTTCTTTTACAGCTTTACTGATTTTGCAAAATTCTCCTATGTCAACCTGTATTCGGCAAATTCTACTACACCCATAGATTGGTCAGAACCCAACCTTGCATAAGTACTTGGTGACATATATTCTTACGGCATGTAAGTGGTGATGGGTAATGGCATACCTGTGGGAATTTACGTAGCATCACAAGCTAGTGTAGATTGGGTCTGGTAAGCTGGTGGCTTGGTGAGACACATCTCTAACTTTGAGTCATCTTTCGACTTCTCAATGTCCTATTTATGTATAGTCGGGATTACATTGTCAACTCTACGAATCAGGGGCACACCTGCCTATTTTCATAAATCAGTGATTAAGTAGGGGAACGACAATGCACTAGTTGTCTTATGTGCTCTGACAAATATCTCATCCATAATAATCTAGCTAAAGTCAATTGGCATCCCTGAAACTAAGCTTGCCATAATACAACTCTATGTTTATCCAAATTTCCATCGCCTTTTGTTGGCAACATCCTCAACCGAACAACGGCCCACCAGAACTTGTCCTTGAAACTAATGGAATACTTTGCAATACACTCTTGTGGATTGGTCAACCACGATGGGTTACCGTCATCAGTCAATACAGAAGTCACCTAAGGCCTCTGAGTAAATACAGTCATCAACCTAAACTCAAGATCAGGTATAGCACGTGGAGCCTCGTACTCTAGCCTGAACAACATCGTATTGATAGTTCTGGCCAAAATATCAATAGTGACTCCTCGAACAGGAACAGAATCCCTGTTCGTCTAGCTTATGACTGATGCCCCTTTGGGCAGTCCTTTTCTATTAATACAAGATAATTGGCAAAGAATTTTCTTACCTAATTAAATTGATACGCTCCTGATGGCCTGCTTATCCCTACTAGTTCATACTCGTTGAAATGACGTTCCAACTTAGGATATTCATGTAGCTTTGTTGTCACAATATGATGATCCTCTGCAAATGACCTTTTTATCCCTCTTGCTGTAGGTGTCAATCCATCATAGAACTTATCCCTCATTCCCTCTATTTGCCATCTAATAACTTCTCAAACTTGAGGATACTTATGCTAGATTATGTTAGAATCCTCAGCTTCATTATCCATATCAGTCACTTCTATTTGCTCTCCTATAATAGTCGCCTCCATTTCACCCTCGACAAGTTTGGGTTAATTTGTAGCAACCATTGCCTCGTCTAGGCTTAAGCTGGTCCTGCTTGTACTACTGTCGCTCTTCTCTTCATACTGGAAGAGCATGGGAGTTTCCTTTTCACGTCGCCTAGTGTTATAGGTAAGTGCAGATTTGCCTCTACTCCTTTGAAATCTTCCTCCTCTATTCGGTGGTATTTTGTGAGCCATAACGCCTGAAAAAGAAGTAAAGAATTAGTTCACAGCACAAAATAGCATAAACAGTGAAAATTTCAATTTGACGGCCACACTAGTGGTCCGTCAGGTAATTGTTGGTCCACTAGGTGGTCCGTCAGGTCCTATCCAGAAGTCCTAAAACTTTAGGTACTTACGATGGTCCTTTGGGTGGTCCGTCGGGACAGTGACAGTCCACCATTTTAGCCATCGCATCTTATCAAGTGGATGTCATATCTGGGTTCGTTGTGATGGTTAATTTAGTGGTCTGTTGCAAAAGTGAAGGTCTACCATTTTGATCGTCGTACCTTCTTCTTTAGATTCAGCTATCAATTTGCCATTTTATCGACTATTTAGCATACAACCCCGATTTCTAAGCAACAATTGACACATACTTCACATTTTTCACATTATTTCTCATTTTTAAACATGTGAGTTACTCAGACTTCACTCAGACTGCATACTAAAGTTTCCAACGTACAACAACTCAAAGTAAGAGAATAACACAAGATGGAATTTTAATGAACAAACCACTTAGTCATTTCATGTATTTGCAATTCAAAAAGAGAAGGTTGGTGCTCATACCTTGGTGTTTCTATATTTTCTTTCCTACTTGCTTATAAATTACAAAATTAACTTCACTTAAAACTCTATGTTTGCTCTCTAGGTTGTTTGTGATGAGAATAAAGAAAAAAATAGGGTCTCTTAAATAGGGAAAAAAGGGAGGAGATAGAGAGTTCTAGGAAGAGCAAAAGACTTTAGATGCTTTGAATCCCCAGGAATTCGGTCAGTTGAAGAAGTTAAAAAGAGGGTAAAATGTATGTAACCGCTTTTTCCCTTTTTTTAAAACTAATTAGGCCAAATACGGGTCATTTAAATTGTCATAATTTTAACTCGACCCGACTTAGTGCTCGGGTAATTTGAATGGCCTCAGCGATGGTCCGTCGGACATGCAACGGACCACCAATAGGGCCGTCGCTTATTACTAGAATATGGTCACTTTAGCTTAATTACAATGATTAATTTAGCGGTCTACAAATTTTTTGATGGTCCACCACTTTGACCGTCGCTCCTTACCAGAACCTAGGCCATCATCTTGATTTTTGATGGTCAATGTGGTGGTTAGCCAAATTTCTTACGGTCCACCATTTTGACCATCAACTTTATCCAGTGAATGAACTTTTTAGAATTTTTGCAATGGTGGAAATGGTGGTCCTTTAGATGATTGGTGGCCCACCAAATCGGCCGTCACTTTTGTTCCAGTAGCTTCAATTTTCACCCCCTTTTCCAGTTGTATTACTTCCTTTTTTCTGCATTTTTGATCCTTCACACTTCACAAATATATCAATAATGCACTAAAAGACAAAAATAATTTAACTAATGCTTTACAACAACACACCGTGGGTTGCCTCCCACTAGCGCCTAATTTATCGTCATGGCACGGCCCAGTTATCTCGATTACATAGACTTCATTGAGATAGATAGTATAAATACTTCTTATTGAGTCCATTAGATCGATGTACAGTTTGACTCTTTGCCCATTGGCTTTGAAGATACTTTCATCTTCATTTTTAAGTTCGACTACTCTAGATGAGTAGACTTAACTCACTTTAAATGGGCTGGATTATTTGGATTTGAGCTTTCCTGGAAATAGTTTGAGTCTAGAGTTGAACAGAAGCACTAAGTCACCTCTCTGGAAATCCCGCTTTTCAATCCTACGATCGTGGTACTTTTTCATTCTTTCCTTGTATAGATCCACTTTTTCATTCAATCCCAGTCTCATATTTGCTTCCTTATTCTAATTCAAGTTAAGCCACTTCAGTGCCCACAATGCTTTATGCTCTAGATCAATAGGTAAATGACATATCTTTCCATAAACCAATTGGTATAGTGACATGCCAATAGGTGTATTGAAAGCCTTTCGATATGCCCATAAGACATCATCCAGCTTTCTAGACCAATCCTTCCTGCTAGCATTTATAGTCTTGGCAAGGATAGCTTTGATTTCTCGATTAGATATTTCTACCATCCCACTGGTTTGTGGGTGGTATGGTGTAGCTACTTTATGCTGCTTAATTCCATATTTTGTCAAGGTAGCTCTGAATATTTTATTGCAAAAGTGTGATCCTCCATCGCTGATAATGGTATGTGGTACCCCAAAGTGAGAGAAGATGTTTTCCTTAAGAATGCAACAATTCTCTTTCCTTCATTATCTTCTAGAGCCACTACCTCAACCCATTTTGATACGTAGTCAACGACCATTAATATGTACTTCATCCCAAATAAGCTCACGAAGGACCCCATGAAATCAATGCCCCAAACATTAAATAATTCTAGCTCCAGCATTTTAGACATTGGAATCTCATGATGCTTTGAGATCAACCCTTGCCTTTGACAGTGGTCACACCTCTTCACGAACTCATTGGCATCTTTGGACAAAGAGGGCCAATAGTAGCCACTCTGAAACACTTTTCTTGCAGTCTGATTACCTACATGGTTACCTCCAACTAGGAAGCATGACTCACTTCTAGTATACTCAACATATTTACTTCTGAGAAGCACCGTCAAATAATACCATCCATACATTGCCAAAAAATATACGGCTCATCCCAGAAGTAATGGGTCACATCACGAAGAAACTTTTTCCTTTGATGAAAGGAAAGATTCTCTGGTATCACCTCGCTCACCATATAATTTGCAAAATCGGCATACCAAGGTATTTTCTCGATAACAGTAGCCAAGATTTCCTCATCTAGAAATGCATCATTGATATCAAATTCATCTCTAACAACTTGTTCACTTTCCATCCTGGACAGATGATCCACAACTCGGTTTTCATAACCCTTTCTATATTTGACTTCAAAGTCAAATTTTTGAAGTAGCAGCACCTATTTGATCAACCTAGGTTTTGCATCCTTTTTAGCCATAAAATATCTCATGGCTGTGTGGTCAGTGTGGAAAACCACCTTGATTCCTATCAAATAAGCCCAAAACTTCTAAAAGCATAGACTACTGCAAGAAGTTCCTGTTCTGTGATGGTGTAGTTATTTTAAGCTCCATTCAGCACTTTGATGGCATAATTTATTGGATGAAACAATTTGTCTTTATTTTGTCCCAGGACAGCTCCAAGGGAAACACCGCTTGCATCACATATGACCTTAAATAATTTTGACCAACCGGTTCAACAATAATAAGAGCATCAACCAGCTTCTCTTTAAGGCATTCAAATGCCTTCAAGCAATTATCATCACAGGAGAATTCAACTTCCTTATCCAAAAGTTTGCAAAGGCGGTTTGTAATCTTTGAGAAGTCCTTTATAAATCTCCTATAGAAGCCTGCATGACCAAGGAAACTACGCACCCCCTTCATTGAAATAAGAGGTGGAAGCTTCTCTATAAACTCAACTTTATCTCAATCAACTCAATCCCCTTTGCTGAAATTTTGTCTCCGAGAACAATGACCTCCTTCACTATGAAGTGGCATTTCTCCCAATTAAGCACAAAATTGAACTCCTCACACCGCTGCAAGGCCCTACTCAGATTTACCAATCACAACTCAAAAAAATCTCCTACCATAGAAAAATTATCCATAAATTCCTCCAAGGTGTCTTCAACCATATCTGAGAAAATAGACATCATGCACCGTTGAAAGGTAGCAGGTGCATTACACAATCCAAACGGAATCCGCTTAAATGCAAAAGTACCATATGGGTAGGGAAATTTCATTTTCTTCTGATCCTCTGGGGCTATAGAAATTTGATTGTAAACAGAATAACCATCCAAGAAATAATACCAACCTCTTCCCACTATCCAATCAAGTATCTAATCCATGAAAGGCATTGGGAAGTGGTCTTTTAATATCCATAAGTTGAGTTTTCTATAATCCATACACACCTTTCATCCAATAACAGGTCTGAGTGGAATCAACTCATTCTTCTCATTAGCTACCACTGTCATGCCCCTTTTCTTGGGCACGTACTAAACAGGACTTACCTACTTACTATCTGAGATGGGGTATACCACTTTTGCATCTAGCCACTTCCTGAATTCTTTATGTACCACTTCTTGCATAGGTGGGTTTACACGACGCTGATGCTCAATAGTCAGGACACAATCCTCCTCTATCTGGATTTTATGTGTGCATATACCAGGAGGAATACCGATAATATCTGCAATCGTCCAACTAATAGCCTTCTTATATCTCTTGAGAATAGAGATAAAGGCTTCCACCTATTGTTCACCTAAGTCATCCGCAATAATAATAGGTAGTGTATTCTCTCTACCTATGAACATATACCTCAAATAACCAGGCAACTCTTTTAGCTCCAAAGTAGGTGGTTCTTTAATAGATGGTTTGGCTGATGGACTTAGACAATTTTCAGGTCCAAATCCAGCTTCTTGGGTGCATAAGAATAAGACCCCATGTCTGTCACTGCACTTACAGTCTCCTTATAATCTTCAATACCGTCTTGATCAAAATTCATTAATACAGCAGCTAAAGTCTCCATAATAAATTTTTCCTCTATAGGTACTTCCTGCTTCTCCTTATAATAAATATTCACAATAAAAAATACGCTCATATCTTTATGGTTTTTCATGGATTGGGATACATCAAATTGAACTACCTCATTATTCAGCCTGAATAGTAGATTATTTGCCTTTAGATCAATAAGTACACTCTCGGTTATGAGGAAAGGTCTACCCAAGATTATGTGCGCCTCAAAGTCCACCTTAAAATCGAGAATGACAAAATCAGCTGGAAATATAA